>NC_061089.1:29764398-29806898 GCF_015104395.2 Macrobrachium nipponense
CTCAGATCTACAAAACTACTGAGGCTGCAAATTGGGATATTGATCATCCTCCCTCCAATCATCAAACATACCAAATTGCAGCCCTCTAGCCTCAGTAATTTTGATTTCATTAAAGGTAAAAGTTAGTCAGGACCGTACGTTTGGTACTGCGGTAGATGCCAATAGCATAGGCCATCACTGGCCCGTGGCTGAAAGTCTCAGGGGCTGCGGGTGAGAGTTTCATACATCATTATACGCTGGAGAGAAAACTCGATCGCGCCGGAGTTCGAAGAAACTTCGGCTCATTTTTTACTTGTCTGTGGTAATGGCCAATGTTTTGCAGCTCTCTCCAGGAAATGCCTCTCGTGAAAAAATACGCAGAAGCGGAGGATTCTCCGAAAGAATGCTAATAGCGGAGAAAGAGAAACTCCAGGCAAAACAGAAAACTTACTCATAAACACTCCAGGAAGGCAGTGTTCCAAGGGGCTCTTCTTTCAAGCCCTTCCAACATTAATTAGAGCTTTTAAATTTACTCCTTATCTCACTTACTCCACTTTTTTCTACATCTTTTTTCTGTGCCAAAAGAAGAGGAAACTTACTTCTAGTTGCACTGCTAGACCCCTCCACTCGCCCACATTAACATTTATGAGGGATTAAAAATGTCAGCGAATAAAAAGTATACAAATATGTTAGGAAAATGGAAATTTTACCTAAAAATATAGATATTTACATACAATTATATGCGTGTAGTTTCTACATATAATTATGCATGTATATGTAGCTATATACAGATACACATACATAAGTACATACATACATACATATATATATATATATATATATATATATAATATATATATATATATATATATATATATATATATATAATATATATTGTGCGTGTGTCAGTTTTCATCCGAATATCTTGAGAAATGCTGGTCTCTTAGAATCAATCATCGACTGAAAATCATGTACTATTCACAAGTGCCATTTTACAGGACAATGCAATCAATTAATCATACATACCGCGACCTTACGAGCCAATGCATTTACAACCACGATGTTTGCCTAAGTTTGCTTGCAAATTTCATAAAACCTTATCAATAGTCTTTCAAAAAAGTCGCCAAGTACGCTCAAAAGGAATACTCAATAATACTTACAATATAATTCCTATATCTTTTTCAAGAACAGAGGATTACTGTAGTAGATCCCCATCAGCGGTGCATTTGATGTCTTGGCCAGTCCCTTACGACGCTCCTGATTGGCTGTTGATAAGCCAATGACAGGGCTGGAAACTCAGTCTCTCTCGAGAGTTCACATAAGCAGGATGTATGTTCCACCTGTCCTAAGGGAAAGAGGATACTTCTTTCAAACGTACCCCTCAGAAGAGGCGGAAACATAATCCTACCCATGTGAACTCTCGAGACAGACTGAGAGTTTCCAGCCCTGCGATTGGCTCATCAATAGTTGATGTGAATCAACTATAGTCATAAAACATGCATTGGGATCAGTTCTCATCCTGGAATCGAAAAATTGGTAAATACAAGACGCACTGCATCTACACACAAACACACACACATTCTGTCTCTCCTTACACACACACAGACACACTCATCCACGCGCACACCCTATAATGTGGTGAACGTAACATATGGCAAAAGTTGAGAAATGTTTCAAGAAAGCTGCCAAGTCCCGACGATCGGGAATAAAGGGACTTAAAGAGGAGGAGCACTCTCCCAGGTGTCTCCTCTTGCTTTCGAAAGAAATGGGACGCTGCCAGTCTAGACGCAGGCGGTCCGCCGCTGTTTATGTTCTTCGCAGTCCATTGGAAAACGATAGAGTTGTAAGGGTTTCCCGTTGAGGAAGAGCAACCCATGGCCTAAAATGTGCCCAAAACACGAGAACAAAATGATGAGTGATCTTACTGGTAACGGAGGATGACGACCTGGCACACGGAAAAGAATGATGAGTGATCTTACTGGTAACGGAGGATGACGACCTGGCACACGGAAAAGAATGAGTCTAAAACTGGAAGAAAAAAACATGCAATGATATCCAGGTCTTGTCATGGATGGAATGGAATGGAACATGCGATTTTGGCATAAAGCCAAGAAGCACTGGGATCCATAGAGTCATTCAGCGCTATAGTGACAATGAATAGAAGTGTTAATATAAAATAATGAGTTCAAGGGAAATGATATGAGACTAAAATAGATACCATGATGATCTATGTTTAAAACGGTACAATCAAGAGATTTGATTTCTAATGGAATTAAAAGTTACCATTAGTGATTAAAAAAAATTAAATAAAAAAAATTTATATCTATAGGTCTTGTAAGGCTTGACGACCAAACTTCTTGATTTCTTTACTAAGGAGAATCTTCTCGCCTTGAAATTTCCATCATACAGAGTGAAGCAAAAAGGGGTATTTATTGCAGAACCGCTAAAGCACACACAACACATACACTAATAACAATTTAACCTAAATAAGATTCTCCAAGTTGTTAATATTTCGTTAGTTTTATGAAAATTAATTCATTTCGCAACCCCAACTGTATCAGCTTCTTTCGTAGGGTGTATCTTTTTACGATGCAGGTTACGAGCCCACAGCCAACCCTCCCCATTTATCCGGGCTTGGGACCGGCAGGGCAATAAGTAGCCATGGCCTTATGCCACTGGCCAGTGGCGGGAGGATAAAGTAAAGTAAGTAATTCATTCATTTACCGGGGTTAAGGACTTCAGAGCACTTTATATAAACTTTCATTTCATTTGTTGCTATTTAGTTCCGAGTGGAGATGACAACCCAGTTTCCAAAGGAATTTCGTCCGTCAATCGGAGAAATGGAGGCGGGAAAATGCTTAAACGCCATCAACGCCCAAACGAGAGCCATGACCTCTACTTTCTAACTGGTTCATCCCCAAAGAAACAATCCATTCACTTACACCAAGACAATCAAAAGCAACTATAGTAGATTCACATCACCCGTGCATCTGATTTCTAGGCCCGTCCCTTAGGACGCTCCTGATTGGCTGTTGATAAGCCAATCACAGGGTTGAAAACTCTCAGTCTCTCTCGACAGTTCACATAGGCAGGATGTATGTTCCGCCTCTCCTGAGGGATGCGTCTTTCAAAAGTATCCCTCAAGAGAGGTGGAACATACATCCTGCTTATGTGAAATCTCTTGAGAGATCGAGTTTCCAGCCAGGTGACTGGCTTCTCAACAGCCAATCAGGAGCGTCGTAAGGGACTGGCCTAGACATCAGATGCACGGTTAATGTGCATCTACTATAGCCACTGAAACATAAAGCAACCTACGAGTTACGAAGCAAATGTCTTAAACCAGCACGAAAAAATATACATATATATAAGCAGAGACGTGACCTCTGACCTTCAGGTCCCGAAATATTCTAGTTCCCTTCCCCTCACCTCCCTTTGGATCGTTAACTGGTGAAGTTTGATGACCAAAGCAGGTAATAAACTCCGTCTGGTCCAAGACTGGAAAATCAAAATATTTACGAAAATTGCACGTTACGAGGGCATTGCGGTTATTAAAACTGACATATGGATGTAGTTGTTATTGGTAAAGATGCGCCTTCCGGCTGAATAAAATAGCAAATGTAGAAACATAAAACAATATTCATTCTTCAAGATTTACTGAAGATATTACAATAAGTTTTGAAATATTTAGTATACATCACCGAACCATGCATTAAGTCCTTAAAACTACTTTGAATAACTAGCAGGTGAAGGTTTACGATCCTATTACAACGTTATTTCGGTGAACAAGGGATTCACGGCGAAGGGGGGGGGGGGTGGAATGACATGAAAGCAAATATTTATGGTAGCTTGAATGAACGCCTGTCCATCTCCCTTCCAGCGCCAGAATACCTGGAATTCAGCGATGATGGGAACGAACAACAGGAACATTTCCCCTAAATCGTGTATTCATTAACCTATGTTCAATGGTGGCCAAATACAGAGAGCCAGTTACAAAACGCTGCAAAAATTAGAGATGACAACTCAACGCAGTGCAACAAGCAAGGTACTGAATATCTCAGCATCATTCATATGCAATTTTCCTTCTTATTGTAATGTTATTTTGAAATTACTTTTATATTGATCAAACTGGAAAGGAGAACAAAAACCCATAAAAAACGTGTAAGATATTCATAGGTGATCAGTGGAATTTTTGTACACGTTAATAAAAGCAATAATGCAATCAACAGGGCAGGGACAAAAAATATAGTTTATTCTGATAATGCACTAAGAGGAGACATCACTGACTTAAGCTTCACTACAAAGTTTTTGTAATGATAAGAATATTAGTCAAGATATATATATATATATATATATATATATATATATATATATATATATATATATATATATATATATATTATATTCATACATAATGTAATATTGCATAGAAGTGTCGTGTTATTTAGGAGTTTTGCATCTCTCCGCTCATTTTAAGAATACTTTTCTAACCAAGTACCCTACTGTCTCGTGTACTAATCAATCGTGCAGTCTTAACCGCACCTTGCCTCATAACCTCACACGTTGTTTGAGCACTGGCGTGTAGGAAGGGCTTACATTACAACCAGCAATTGTAAGTGTCACAATCGATGAAGTGAATTCGTAGGCGCGAGTGCATATAACCAATTGAACGTACTCTATTGTGCTCGTGGGTGGAGGTAATTGCTTCGATATCCGATGAGGCTAAAACCATTTCGAGAACCCAACGCAAGAATTTAAAATAATAATAATAAAAATTTAAATTGCAATCCTTACTACGTACATCATATTATCATGGCGATGTTGGTCATACTAACCTAAGACTCAAGGCAACATAAATGAATAATGAAGGAATGAATAGCAAACTACAGATAAAAATGAATAATTACAGCTCGGTCTGACGGAACAAATGGCGTTCTATCGGATAACTTGTTTGTCAGCAGTAGCACTAAGACTTCGAGAGCTTTCGACGTGGAATGCATCGAAGTGGATTGCATCTGGGCATGAAATAAAGAACACGTCTCACACCTGGAGAGGCCACCAGATCCCATTACACGGAATACAGAGGAACTTCAATGACATAAAGCCTTCCCTCGATCAATGTGCGAAGACACGCAGGTGTGAAAACCCCACAAAATCTCTGGGTACAAAACACTGCGACGAAAATCGTTCAGATGGGGCTAATTTTTCTATTTACGTTCAACAACACTACTGAAGTAAAAAAATTTTCTTCACTTAAAAACAAAATATTAAAAATTAATATTTAAAAATAAATATTTCTCAATTATGCGCAAATTTGTTCAGCTCTGATTTAAAGGCTTGTGCCTTTGCATGCATTAGCTTAGGATAGTTTACATTGATTCTTGACGACGAAGCTGAGAGAGAGAGAGAGAGAGAGAGAGAGAGAGAGAGAGAGAGAGGAGAGAGAGAGAGAGAGAGAGAGAGAATACGTTGTTGGTTAATATATTTTTTAGACTATACCGTACAGTACATAATACACTAAACCATTTCGGGGTAAAAATGGTTACAATGACATGAGATACAACACAGTATTGAGCAAAATATGGTAACCAAGAGTTTAATACAGCCTAATTCGAGAAGCAATGCACAGTACCTTTGTCAGCAACATTACTTACAGCCTAGTTGGCTATAAATATACTATTAAAGACTTTTAGTTATTATTCTTAATAAAGTTCTTAAGACCTCGGGCGTTAAAGTAAACAAACGCTGACTGGACAGACGTTAAAAAGTTCATTATCTATCTATCTATCTATCTATATATGTGTGTGTGTGTGTGATGCATCACTATACTGTGACCGGAAATAAGTAAAATGCCACAATAATGTATATAACCGACTGTATTTTTCAAAATACAAAAAAGGTTAAAAAAAAGGGGGAGCTGAAGGGAGTTGAAAAAGGGTTGGGTGGTGAAGAGGTCCGCTGTGAAGCGGTAGAAAGCTTCCTTTTTTAGCCTTTTTTGTATTTTGAAAAATACAGTCTCTCAATATCCATTTTTGTGGTTTTTTCAATTATATATATATATATATATATATATATATATATATATATATATATATATATATAATATATATATATATATGCATGCATAGGTACCACAGGGAAAAATTACAAAGCATAAAACCTGATCCATGTTGTCTTCAGGTATTTGATGTCTTCAAGACTAAGACATAGTGGTCGAAGTTAACATTATACATAAGTTAAGGCAACAGTATAAACAAACATACAGACGGCGGCGGGCATAACGTTTGCATCTGACAGGGAAAGGGAGGACCCGCCACCTCATTTATGAAAGGTGACATTTACCTCACAAACTCCGTTATCAGTCAGCAATTCACCTCTTTCGCTGTCTCTCCCTCCCTCTGCGATTGCATTCACCAGACCAAGTGACTCAAATCCCACGGAATTTTAGAATGTTCTTCAAACTATTTTTATCGAAACGTTTTCCATTTCTGGACCAAGCACACTCACTTATACTACTTATTTTTCCTTTTACATTCAATCCTCAAACGAACACATTTGTAGTCCTCCATCCCCCGGCCCCCTCAGTGCCTTCTTCAACAAATGCTACCCAGTTCTGTAGCTCTATACAATTCCGTTACCTAAGCCACTAAATTTATAACTGCCATTCCTGCACAATTCTTGTACTTTGCCTCTGCGTTACTAACTGCAAAAAACATCCAGCTTTCGTTCCTTAAAATATCAGCTACCAAACTTTCTCTCCTAGGGCATCACACAAATGGTCACCCAAAATTCCAACGCTCAGAACCTTATTTTCAACCTCGATCCTTTTTTTTTTTTCCAGCTTGAATACTACAAAGGTAGATGACCAAATCTTTTGGAAAACGCGATTATTTTCCTTTTCCAGTATCCAACAGAGAGAAATCATGGTTGCCGCTGGCCTCAGAGGAATTGGGAAGGCATTTCCATCCAGCCAGGGGGTTAAAAAGAAGGCGCTCTTTTGCCTGGAAATGCATCATATCTGTATTCTAAAACAGTGGCATTTCCTGTGATGGTAATGTCCAGACTATGCTTCTTCTTCTACCACCACCAACTGCGCCTCTGCCTTGGTATAGGTTGCCTCAGGCTCCAAGACCATGGCATTACTCCGAGTATTTCCAGTTCTTTTGTGTAATGCCAAAGCAGAGGCAGCCGACTTTTATCTTGACTGACCTATCGTATATTTTATACATGTATATTATTCAATATATAACAACACACATACGTGTGTGTATATATATTATATATATATTATTCATATACATAAACATACACACATACGTGTATATATATATATATATATATATATATAATATATATATATAAATATATTTGAGTGCCTCACCTTACCGAGATTGCTCTAGCCTAGACAGTCTTCTTCAGTATCAGCAGCTTACCTGTAGGGTGAGAAAGAATAACTGGTAAAATAATTGCCACATACCATAGTATTACAGTTTCATAATGCTTGCATTTCACTTCTCTTAAGTCTAAAGGTCTCTCTCTCTCTCTCTCTCTCTCTCTCTCTCTCTCTCTCTCTCTCTCTCTCTCTCTTCTCTCTCTCTATCTCTCCCTCTCTCCCAAAATTGACATTCCATCCCTACCTTACTATCTCTGATCTCTGTTTAACCTTCAGCTGACTTCAGACTTTTTACTTCCTAAGCAGCTTTCAGCTTTCACTGCTTCACACTCGAACGCTTAATCCTTTCCTATAAAACTGCTCAAGGTCCTCCCGATGCTTCTAAAATCTGGGGCACCTGCCAGAAGCTGCAAAAACTACAGTTAACTGCCTCACGGCATTGTGTGTGTTTGAAAATTAAGCTTTCAAGTCAGCACGAACTCTTGTTCTTGGTTCAGCTCACGGTGTAATGAGTTGGCAACAGCTAAGAATATTACCCGAGTGCTAACCCTAGCAATCTGTTGATGTGAGAAATCACCATCTTGAAGATTGAAGGTATGCCTGTGATCTGACCAGGTATGACCCAAGGTCCAACCGAGCAATGAAACACTGCCCAGGATAAGCAGGCACTTGAACGATACTGACATGACAACATCCGGCAGTTAACTCTGACCGTCCTCTAGGGCCCATCTTAGGTTAACTTCCCAAATTGTAAGTTCAAAGCGACTGCGTAGTTGTAACTTCTAGCACCCTTGTAGCTGGACCTCGATGGTCAGGGCACTTTCTCACCTTTAAAAGGCACTCCAGTACCTTCCTATACTTCCAGAGTATGGGACGATGGTGAAATGGAGCTGCACTCATCAACCGCCTACCTCAACACGTAGCTGTTGACAACAGAGATGAAAATCCCTTGACATCTACCACTGGATACCTCCCTATGTGAAGAAGGCCCAAATGGAACTCAGGTCGAACCACCGAAAGGTACATCAACCCGTCTCGGCACCACATTTAGAGGACAGTATAAGAACAAAAGATTTCTCTAGAGTCCCAGTGCTGTCGAACCCTTTTGCCAACCCACAGAGAAAATGATGACGTGTGAAAGATTTAAGTTGTTACCAAACTTTCCTACATCACTCGAGCGACTTTTTATCCCAGCCTCCTTACTTTGGTGCTTAACCAGTCTCCTGTATTGCCAAAGATCTGGTAAGAGAGACATCTAGATACTCGACCGGAGTACCATAGTCATCATACCACGAAGCCCTATAAAGTTAAGCTCATTTTCTTCACTGACACTAAAAGGGTTGGCGAAGGGTTCCCACTGCAAATTAGAAAACATACTGGATGTGCCATTGCTTCCTAGTTCAAATTCAACGTAATACGAAAACAGCAATAACTCCGATAATACGATTCATTACGTAGCCATGTGGCTAGAAAACCATTTCTCGTAAAAATCCATAAACGCCATTTTTTTATTAATTTTTTTTTTTTTTTTTTTTTTTTTTTTTTTTTTTTTTTTTTTTTTTATTAATTTTTTTTTTGCATAGTTAATGGTGCTGAAACGAGATACTCGGTAGTCATTGGTAACGTAAAAGTCTAATGTACAAGAAGCTAGCCAGTACATGGTGTCTATGCCATAGACACTTCGACCCTTTGATCTCTTGCTTGCTTTATATACGAATTATTCATGTAAGTTCTTGCCCTAAGGGTTCTACACAACCCCATTACAGCCCATCTGACTTTTCAATATGAAACATGTTTGGCAGGAAATGCAGTAGTATGAAGCCAGAATAATCATAATTCCAGCAGTACAAATAATTCAACCAATGTTTGTATGACTGATAAGTATATGGGTAATTTTGGTCTTGATGTAATTGATAAAAAAAAATGATGTCAAAACTAAGGAACTGGCGACACCTGATGTCCTCCTGTCTAACGTGACTGGGTAAAAATCATGATTTTTTCCATCACGTATCTCTTCTGAATTGTTGCTGGTATTATGATTTAAAGTGTGAGCATGCAAGTACAAAAGGTAACCCAATCAATTCGCATAAACATTTCAAGTGCATTATTTACTTGATGAAAGTTTACTTTATCAACCATTTATCCAAATGTGCATGCTGAGAATCAGGATAGGACGTTTTACTAACTGAAGGTGACCAGCAACCAACAAGTGAAATATTCCCATTTCTATGCGACTCCAGTTTTATGTCCAATCCAATGTTGAACAATAGTTCAACGTTTCTCATCCATGTGATAGAATAAAGTAATTCATGTGTTTCAACGAAATAGTTAAAGGAATTGTGCTGTGCTAACCTTCCATCACTATGTCACATTAAACTTTTGCATCTGGAAATATTCTGAATCAGTACCTGGTCATAAAGAGCAAAAATATATACATGTAAAATATCAAAACTGATATGAAAGGTATCAAGTAAGTTTTGCCAGTCTCATAAATGTGATGTATTGATAATTAATTCGCAGTTAGTACTTCTTTCTAATGTGACAAAGCCGAAACTAAAGGAATTCACTTTCGTCCTGCCTCAGTCAAATGTCTGCCACGTAGCTTTCCCAGGAATACTTCTCACTTCACTGAATAATGTATTTGCGTTGAACTTGTCTTCCTCCCCTCCGATTATCTGAAGGTCCTGGATTACTACGAAACTAGAGGATTCTGTGATACTTTACTTCTTGACAGTCTAAAGGTTTTCATGCGTACCAAATAATGAAAATAGAAAAAATCGCTAGGTTCATTCATAGGCGAGAGTTGCGAGTAGTTCCATAATACTAAGATCACAGTAAGGTTGAAGACAGTTCTCACTCACGCAGCAGATGTCGCCCTTAAAAGGATAGAAAAATGGATTTGCCTTGAAGGCTGATCAAATAAATATGTCTAAGAGTCAGATCTACCATACGAGTGACTCCTACCTTCATTCACACAGACAGTCTGAAAAAGGAAATCAAATAACAAAATGATCAGCAGTATTTTACATCTTGGTTCGAACGAAAGAAACTTCCGAGAGTACAATGCGCAAATGTCAGTCGAATTAATTGTCACAGAATAAGAACGTGATTCCCAGAGATTCATACGATTTTGGTGAATCACGTGGTCACTTAGATTCCCCATTACTGCTTTCTCTTCAGCTTTTTTTAATTCGCATTTACTCTGCCTGAACCTACAGTTATTATGTGCATTCTTACTCGTAATAGCATAATATATATATATATATATATATATATATATATATATATATATATATATATATATATATATATATATATATATATATATATATATATATATATATTATATATATATATATATTATATATATATGAATATATATATATATATATATATATATATATATATATATATATATATATATATATATATATATATATATCTATATATATATATATATATATATATATATATATATATATATATATATTTTGACTGCTGCTTCAGCTGCAATGATTTTATAGATCTCTTCCAGCATCCAATAGGAGACGAGCATCGTGCCCCCGGCCAATGAAAATTCTGCTCACGGGACACCCCCTACTGACCACCGACTATAAATTGAGTAGACCCTGAATCCATCGTCAGCCTCCTCAAAGCCACAGCCTTGAGAATATCTGGTCGAAACCGGAAGAAACGTCGGCCTTCAAATTATTACATTATAACTGCATTAATCTACGGATAATGCATGCCAGATTTGACTTACTTTTAACAGATGTAATATTTACAAATTACTGGATCTTGGCTTTTCCTTATGTCTTCCACAGGCACGTTACTCGCCCATCTATGTAACATCGAAAACGCCGTAGTAACTAGGATAGAAAAGAACTTCTATAAAATCAGTACAGCTGAAGCCACAATCTCCTTCAATAGAACATGCCTGAAACAGGGTCTTCTCCCTAAATACACAGATATATTATGACATTAAAAGTACGATTGGACATAAGAATAACTGTAGGTTCAAGCAGACGAACAGTGAACGAAGAATGCCGAAGAGAAAGCAGAAATGGGGAATCTAACAGAAAATGTGACTCACCGAATCCATATATATGCAAATGTACGCCAGGGGAAAAATGAAACGCTGAGTTTATACCCCCTGCTTCATTTTTCCCAGGGGAACCTCGACGTATACACGTAAAGAGTTCAGTCGATATAATAATATATATATATATATATATATATATATACTATATATATATATATATATATAATATATATATATCTATATATAATATATAATATATGTATATATATATATATATATAATATATATTAGTTGATAATAATTTCGAAATTATATCAACTAAAAAATTCGCCTTCGGTTTACATATATGAAAATATATTAATTCCGAGGTAGAGCGAATCAGATATTAAAGGACATTTGTAGCTCGAATGATATATATATATGAGTATATATATATATATATATATATATATATATATATATAATATATATAACTATCATACTGCTCACTTTTAGCAGACACATAATTATGTGGTATCTACCAACCACGATGCCCTCTTACCTTCTCGATTTCTTCACACTCTGGAAATGCTTGACACTGCGAAACCTGGAGCCAAATTTTCAAGAACGAAAGTAAGTTTTCCACATGCCCGCCCGGTTATTCGAACTAGGGTTCGGGGTATCCGAACGAGGAAACTATAATTAATTTCTCCCCAGGCTTCGTTGTGACAAGTGTTTCCAAAAGATGAAGAAATCGAATAGTTAAAAGGGAGGGTAATATGGCACATCACAACGAGTGAAAATATGAGAGGATGGGTAAAGTTCTGGCAGGTTTCAGCTGTATTTCCAAGCCATTAACGAATGACTGATGCTTAACGGTATATATCAGAATATATATATATATATAATATATATATATATATATATATATATATATATATATATATATATATATATATATATATATATATATATATATATATACTACAGACAGTACGAACGACCGTGCGCAACCGTTTGACACAACGAATCCACACCTGGCAAATGTCAAAAGAGGAACGGTGAATAATTCATTAAGTGCTACTGGTAGAAATCATTATTAATACAAACATACACAGCCCGTTGGAGACCACAAATCTATACCCCTGACAGGCGTCGAGAGGGAGGGGGCAAAAAACTCATTAGTGCTTGTGACCGTGTTTACAAATCCAATAACGCTTTTTCTATACATTTCTACTGCAATCCCTAAAATTAAAAAATTAGACTAATTTCTTTTGAACTCATAGGCTCAAGTTTATACATAACTTGACTGATATTCATATCACGGCCATAGCTTTCCTTCATAAAGCTAGATTCAATGGAATTCCTTTACAGTAGGTTATTAAAACATGCAACCTTTTTTTGCCCCCTTCCCACTTGATAGCTTGATTGTTTTCACTGACATGTACAAAAATACCACTGTTCATCTGTGCATATCTTAAACATTCTTATGCTGTTCTATTCTCTTTCTAGTGTTCTACCTGACTGCCCTATATATAAAAGTTATCACAAGGCTTACATTGAATATTATTTACACACACTTAGTATTGTCGAGAGAATTCTTTAGAAGTACATGTTTCGTTGTTTTACTGTTCTTATAAGTAACATGAACTCCAAATTTCCCAAGATGATGGGTGATATCTTTCATATTATTATTCTTATTATCATATGGTGGTACAAGAAAAATTTTATAATGTAAGGTTCTCTTTTATTTTAATACAGTCTTATTTACCGCTGCTGAAGTATTGTTTAATACACAGTCAGGATATTTCATTTTCTTGCCTGTATTCCTAATCTTATCTATATCATTGTCAATACATTCAGGGCTGCATATGCGCAATGCTCTTAAAAACATTGATATGAACAGAGCATTGACGATAAAATAGATAAGATTAAGAATAACAGTAAAGAAAAAAAAGGGGGAATTTCGATTTGTTACATACGACGGTTTGTATTTTTGTCTGAGTTTATATTGTGATTTTAGTCACCACTCCCCCTGTGACATCTGTCAGGTGAGGATTCCTAGTCTCAAACGGTTGTGTATGTTCGTCCGTGCTGCCTCTGTCGTATATATATCGTGATTTCTAACACAATGTATCAGTTCTTCGTCAATGGCTTCGAAATAAAGCTAAAACCAGTCATGTTCTATACCCAGGCTCTCATTTTATTCACCTGTGGCGATGTGTGATGAACGAATCACGTGTTAAACTGATTAATATCATTTATTATATATATATATATATATATATATACATATATATAATATATATAATATTATATTATATTAATATATATACAGACACACACACACACACACACACACACACACACACACATATATATATATATATATATATATATATATCTATATATATATATATATCTCTATATATATATCTATCTACATATATGTATATTATAATTGTATATGCACTTGCAAGTATATATTTATATAATATATATATATATATATATATATATATATATATTTTATATATATATATATATATATATATATATATATATATATTATATAAAATTGCAAGTATGTCTGTTTAATGGACAACTATCCCTCTAAAAATACGAACGACACAAATCAGCATTCTGCAAAGAGTCAGTTTTTGTTCAAGGCCGAAGCCAGGAGGCAAACACCAGCAACACTACAATGGGAACACTGCCACTGCAAATTGCAAAGCAGACTTGAATAATGCAAACGCCCTCCAGTTTTATGTATGCAAATGAGAAGTCAGTCAATAAGAGCTGGAGCCGTTGTTGCTGCTGTCATACCTGATCCGGCCAACGAGTCAATTCTCTCGATATAATTCCAATCTATCCGAAGATTCCTTCGGGTGTCGACCGAAATCAAAAAAACAAAGGCCTTTTGGTCTTATAAAAAGAGGAAAGGTACTAATAATATCATCATCTAAATGAACAAGTGACGGAGGCCAACAAAATAAATGACGCCCCCAAAAATTTTTTCTAAATTAAAAAAATTAAGCATAGAGACAATACAGCATTAAGGCTAACCGTAACATTAAGAGAAGCACACTAGCGCGTCGTGGGGAGGGGGGCTTGTACGTACCCCCACCCATGGAAAATAATAATGAAATAATAGCAATACTGAAGAATTAGATAATAATAACATAAATGAAAAATATAAAAATGGGACAAAATTAAAAATCTATTACCAGAAATATTATAATATATGTATATATATAGTATACTGACACACACACACACACACACACACACATATATATATATATATAATATATATGTGTGTGTGGTGTGTGTGTGTGTGTGTGTGTGTGTGTGTGTGTGTGTGTGAAAATTGGTGGTTCCCCCAAAGAAATATTTCTGGATCCGCTGGTGGGGAAGCGTTTAAGCAACGATCCTTCGAGCACTGGAAGGTACACAACATAAGTATAGATAGCACTAGCAAGGCTATCCTAAAATATTTACTGATTCAAAGGAGTAACGGAATACGGAACTAAAGAAAAAAAGGTGCTCTAATGAAAGAAATACTCTATAGACGTATACAGGTACATATGTACATACATATATACAAGCCCACAGTGACACATATATATACATAAACTTGTGCATGTATTCAATGTAACGTGTCTGACTTTAAATTTCAAAGTTTATAGCATTTATTGCTAAGGAATACCAGTTATAGCCATAACTAAGGGAGGTGTGTGTGACAAACAGAGAGAGAGAGAGAGAGAGAGAGAGAGAGAGAGAGAGAGAGAGAGAGAGAGAGAGACCCTTGCAGTTCATCTTAAGAGTTTTATTTTTATCCATGTCTACCCTTCCACACTTTCTCCTCTGTTTTTAAGCCTTAAAATCGCTACAAAGCGAACCGCCACTGCTCCTTTGTGTCAGTTTGCAGACAAATCTTCACCAGAGGCAAAAGATGCGATATCAGGCGACGAAAATCTGAGAGTTGCTGGCGGATTCAAGGTCTATAGACCTTGGGCAGATTGAAATCATCTGTCACCTGCGAATATTCAACGGTCAGGTCAGTCTTGATGCCTCCATTACCATTGCTACTGAATGAAAGCCTTGTTCTCCTTAGGCAATCCTTCAAGTATCTTCCCATAGACGTAGAAGGAATCTTCAAAAGGAGAAGTTATTTGGTCGGATAGAACACGAAGAGAAATCACAAGATGACACGGTAGAAACCACTACGATCCCACGCAGGATGCCCTCAACTTCGCATACCTACAAAGATATGGTAAGACCCGCTGTCCTAACTCCTTTCAGCGAACTAGACTCATCTATTTCACCACCAAACGTGAGAAGCCTATAGTCTGGCTCTGTTCATCAACCTCAAGCAGAGTGCCAAGACTGATCTGAACAGCTTGAACAAAACGCTACATATCTCCAAAGGAGATATTCAATGCTTTCATTTTGTTCACACAGCCAATCGCCTCAGCACATCTCAGGGATCGTACGACGTCATTCAATTAACAGATCCTTTCACAAATTTCTTTTCTCATGACACAAAACTGGACTCTAGTTATTATCTTTCCCAGTCTATTCCCAGGCACTTATGAAAGGGCATCATCTGCGATTGGATAACGAGTTCCGATGTCATTAATATCATCACGCGTTTAATTAGACCACTAAGCGAACATTCTCCGCTCTCATAGGGCTGCCGCAACATCTCCATAAATTAAAACTCTAAAAATATTATGATGGATAAAACGAAAAAAAAAAACTTGATGAAAGATGGCCTTGGTCATAAAGATTATTAAACCTTTGTGGTAGGTTGCATTTGGTGACAGTCATGTAAAATAAATGAATAATCGACTCATATTTCTATACATACACACACACACACACACACCACACACACACATATATATATATATATATATATATATATATATATATATATATATATATATTAAAATGTGGAAGATGATAATTCAACGATGTGGTTACACTTAATTTTCTGCCATCTCATCTAGGGTCTACACACCTTTGGCTACTTGACCAACATCTTCATTTTAGTTAATGCATACGTGAGAAGGAATTCACTTACGTCGGCTTAATATGTATACAGCAGAATGTTTGCCATGAAAAGGAAAACAAAATAAACTCTTTAAATCTGTCAAATTCTTGGTAAAGGTTTTATGTTGGAATGAATTGATCAGAAATATGTTAAGAATAGTATTCTGTTAAAACCAAAATCTACCTTGTAACAAAGTAAAAACATGTTACTAGATTTAATCTAAAGATTAAAAAAAAAAATAAATAAAAAGGAATCGTGCGACGCCTACTCCTTTATGCTAAGGAAATCATGACTCATCTAATAAAGGCAAACTGAAAAATGAAAGCCTTTTACTTTCTGAAATGGATGAAGTTGTAAAATACGTTCAAGACCACCGGACAAAAAGTCAAAATATATTCCTCTAGCAGGAGACAAACGGTAAGAGCAATTTTAATTATGTTAATAACTTGAGGTGTTTGTGCACTTTAATTAAAGAGAACGACGGATAAATGTCGATGTTTTGAACAGCGAGCTCAACGAATCCACAATGAGGACAGGCTACTGAAAACCCTCCTTTCTTCGAGGCGAGTGAAACCCGTGAAAGTGAGGTGGGCGGTGGACACGCTGGTGGGAGAACACTGATCACCCACAGAATCACCTTTGACATTTGACTCCGGGGGAGCTGGGATGAGAGGGGCAACGCTACGGGCGGCCGCCCACGCGAAAGCTTGCAGCAGCATCTGTGGTCTCTTACCACCCACAGCATCGAAGACAACCACTAAGTCAGGGCAACAAAATCAAAAGGAAGACTGAATTTTCTTACTAGAGAGCCAGAGAGCGGAATGTATCACTTCCTTCTGATAAAAATAAAAAGCAACTTTATATGGCAATATGGAAAGCTATGGCGAGACGACTCAAGTCCAGAACAACAAGTGTTGCATCTTGATCTCTCTCTGGCATCGTCCTGTTTCTCTTTCCTTGTATTTCCATGAAGCTCAATGCCGTGGATGGAACATTTCCTGTTCTGTCTGGGAGCGTGATTCAGTTTTCTCATTAACTTCATTTTTACTAAAATGAATAACAATAACAACAATGTGCCCTACAGATATGATGGTACGACGAAGGTAAATGTTTTCTGCACAAGGGATTCTCAATCATGATTCTTCCATGTCAGCAACGATTTCAGTTTCAGTTTAGTTTTTGTTTACACTGCAGACTTGTGGATTAATATGGTCATATGGCTAATGCGTCGATTTTGAGCTGAGGAGTGTCATTTCCGGATATTTTTCCACTCTTTTGTTTCGCATAATACAGTTTCCTGATGTGTCCCTTCGTGATTTCTTCGTATAAAGGGAATAAGGGTCTACAATGCTTTCCAATATCTTTTAGTACACCTCTCAGCACAACGTACTAACTCTTTGCCAGTTTTACAATAGCTGTTATCGTAAATTTAGAAATACGACCTTTATGTACAATCATGCTGTTACATATTGCACCACTTTACGATATATACATACATAGAATCGTATTTCTTGTTTTATATTCCACATATTAATTAGTTTGAGAATGTTTTTAATATGAAAATTAGAATCAATTACAACAAGCAAAATATAAAACCAAGAAAATTCCTCGTTCTATGCAGGATTTCAAGTATTTTGTCCAAATCATTATGAAATATTTTGTTGTTTAGACATGGACATGTCTACTAACCATCTTTTCAAGGTAACATCTGTATAAAAAGCTTCGTGTTAACAAAATTTTATTTTACGAAAAATAAAACATAAGTAAGTGGAGCATGGCATATCTGATGTCGGATATCATCTGTTCAAATATCTTTCCGTTAAAAGTGTGTTATTTTCATTTAGTAAATAAGACATAGTGACCAGTAACGTTATATAATTCATACATTCCTTACTTTAATTCAATACTGTTCGCCTGACCATATGGCGAAAATGCATTGATGTTGAAACCGAGTAAAAATAGCGAAGGATAAATGAAAAGGAAAGGTATAAAAAAAAAATCTTCAGTTTAATTGCAAACGTTTTCAAAATCATATCTCCTTCAACAGCAATTCATTCCATCGTATCCATGGTATTAAAAAAATAAAGTTTCTCTAAGAAGAACACTCACTCTCGTTAATAAGCTAAACTGCCTGAGAAGTGCCTCGAAAATCTGCATATAAAATACCCAAGTAGACTTAAGTAAACGCGGTTAAGATGTGCGGCACTAAAGGGTGACGAGGGGTTTCCTCTGCCGCCATCGACCACACAGCTACTTAATATGTAAATGGAGGAGAAAAAGCCCCAGGCACGTAAAAGGCACCCCGAACAAGATGAACCTTCACAGCAAGTGTTCTGTCTTACATTAAAAATACGCCACAACACTTCTTTTTCTCGTCCACTTCGTTCCTTCATCGTTCTCCTCAAATCATCCATTGAGTCGTTTATTGTCGGGCTTGTCACGGTGATTCTCCAACACAGCATTTTAGAAAACCCTCCTCGGGACGAAAGCAACGAGCCCACTGGAAGAAGCCGCTTCATCATTCACGTACAAACAGACCAAGAAGAATACATTTCAGTTCTCTGTATGAACATGCTAAAGCATCGGGAAACATATTATCGTCTTTTGGCGAGAAAACCGCTAAATGATGAAGGGAAAACAAACCAGGCATATTTTACGCACAAGATGTTTACAGTTCATGACTTCGACACAAAATCAGTGAAAGAAAAAAAAATTGATTAAAATCCTTGCAAACTTCGTATAGTGAATTCATTCCCCAGTAAAATGTAGAAAGATTTCTGCAACCACAATCTGACAACATCGTTTCAGGTGAGGTCTTTTTCATGCCGATTTAAGCGACTCACGTCAGACAGCGTCAAAATGTGTCATGAACACAAACAAACTTTCCCACTTGAGTCATGGAATGGCAACTTTCATGCAACTCAGGCCAAGCCTTTGCTTCAAGCTCCAACTGAACATCTTTTTTTCTCTTCGAAAAATTAAGATTCTTTTCGTTAAAAGCTTTCGCCTTCAAAAGCAGATGCCGCAAAATGGAGAAAAAATATAAAAAAAAAAAATGCTTTTAACACTGGAAACAACCGCTCAGCAAAAGTCATTCCTAGCTTAAGTCGGTAACTCTGAAGTCCTATTGTCTTGAACGTACGAGCTTAGAATATCAATGTAATGGCCGCCACTTTTATTTATTCATTATTCGCAAAGAGTGCACGACGACAATATGCACTGGTTTGATAGCACTAGACTGGAATTTGTACAAGCGACGGAACCCATATTCTACAACAGTCTATTTTAGCAGCAGAAGGTTACCGGTAACTCGAGTAAATCTAACAGTCCTTTTTGAAGCCTCGTTCACAAGCACCAATAACTATGGTACCATGAATACTATGCTTGGCCCCAAACAACCCGCTTGATTCTCATTCACTCCTTACATACTAGATTTCTTCACAGAAATATAAATATAAGAGATGAATCCTTCGAAAAAGAAAAAGAAAAAGAAAAAGGGGGTGAAGGGAGACGACAAAGCCATCATGCCATATTCCACCATGCAACCATTCACCTCTGACTCAACTCCAGGAGTTATCTGGCTGTGAGGACATTCACTCTGGGAGCAGGTGAGACTTCAACCCAAAAATCCTGCAAAATTTCAATAACCAGAAATTTTTGTCCAATAAAAGACTAAGTAGTACATCATGACATATACGTACAATCTTTAAGGCCTAATTAACAAATTCAAAAGTTTCATTGACATCTAAGGCAGTGTGCTAATGAACTTACATTAAAATGAAATACTTTCACATGGGAATACGCCATCTAATTTCCACAAAATCCATAATACTAGAAAACTGATTTGATAACCAACCTGGTGAAATTTCGCCTGATCAGTTTCAAAACGGTTGTAACACAAGGTCACGCTTTCATCGAGAAGAAATTTTAGTTTTCTGAAGAACGAAACTATTGAGATGGCTAGTTGTCTGTCTGTCAGAAATTTTTCTCTCTGCCCCCACATCTTAAAAATTCCTCAATAGATAGATTGTTTCTAATAATAAAATTAAACATAAAAAGGTTAGGTTTTATGAAGTCTCACATTTTGCTTCGAAAATAATCAAACATACCAAATTGCAGCCCACTAGCCACAGTAGTTTTTATTTTATTTAAGGTTAAAGTTAGCCATGATCGTGCATCTGTCAACGATATAGGACAGGCCAGCATCATGTGGTTAAAGTTTCATGGGCCGCGGCTCATACAACATTATACCGAGACCACCGAAAGATAAATTTATTTTCGGTGGCCTTGACTACACTCTGTACAGAAAATTCGACTGCGCCGAAGCAACTTCGGGGACATTTTTATTTTTATTTATTTTTTTTTAACTAATACACCTTAGCAAACTATCCGACTAAGATTTGACATATTTTCCTTTCCTGACCCAAGTATACCTGACCTTCACTCAAGAAAAATGGAGAAAAATTATGGCATTCAATGCAATGAAATTTGATGGACCACAGTGATACTTAATCTCTTTTCCTATCTGGTGCACAGATCTCTGCAGTGAAACGAAACATATTAAAGTCTAGAATTTCAGCCTCAAAAATGTCATACTGAGTTACTAAATTGATCTTATTTTAATTATTCTGAGACAAGGTCCACATAATAATGTTTCAAATAATAACTAAACTAACCGCCAAGTGGAAATTACCTAACCCATACAGATGAGAACTCGCTTTCTATTTGAAGAAAAAAGTTTAAGTAATCTATTTACGAGGTTTTCCTGGATCGGAGAACTCCAGTAGTTAGATTTAGCCAGCCTTATGCTGGCACGGGCTCTTGCTTTTCAGCAGCCCGTAAGAGAGCTCCAGGAAGGGATTGACAGGTAAATCGCTCCTACAAAATTAGTTTATCTTGGTAAGCTGTTCCTCACCAGAGGAGCTAAAGTAAATTTAATGACTAGAATACTGAAAAATGATCATATACTCCTTTAACTGTAGCCGTTGTTTGTAAAACAGTCTTCTTTGTAATGATTCTGTTGTATGAAATTTACTTAATAATACATACTTAATTTGTTTGTTTGTATGGTGTTTTCACGTTGCATGGAACCAGTGGTTATTCAGCAACGGGACCAACGGCTTTACGTGACTTCCGAACCACGTCGAGAGTGAACTTTATCACCAGAAATACACATCTCTCACCCCTCAGTGGAACGCCCGAGAATCGAACTCGCCGCCAACGAGGTAGAACGCCAACACCATACCGACCACGCCACTGAGGCGCTCATACTTAATTTGGTGGGCCATAGTTTGGGTCAACAGATTCAACGCTAAAATAGCAACTGGATAACCATAAGCGCGGAAGCTTTTCTGTCTGCTCCTCAATGCTACGGGCTTATGTATTCTCTAGACTGGATTCCAGCTGTTGTAGTCGCGAAGCTGGAACAGGCGTTGTTCTAACAGCGGTCACAATATTCGACAAGACGATATTGTTCCTTTTATAAAGGAAATAAGAGGCCGAAAAGTTTCAGGCATTGGGACTTGCCAACCCCACCATCATGTAACGTTAAATTGTTTGTCGAAAGATACACCTACCGCGGGATCTGCCTCGCTCCGTTTTCTGTTCTTTTCCTTCACCGATCGAGTGAGAATTCTCAAGACTCCTCACTTTGCAAGGAGAGCTTTGGAACAGACACCGACCTAAGTCATGGATGAAGATTTAACGAAGTCCTAGAAGGTTTGCAGTGCTGCTTAGCCTCACTCTATCGATTTCACCTCCGATTCTCTCGTTCAACGTTGTTGCCTTTACTTTGTTTCATCTGGAGGAGATCATCTTCGCTCGCGAGATATGATGTCTCGTGGTCATTTCTCTGAACTCACTTCTCTGCAGGAGTCTGAAATTTTTTTTCCCCGCCTGAAATGTTCGTCTCAAAGGAAGTCTGCCATTCTTCCTGTACCATGGGGCAGCTTGGGTTCCGAGCGAGGCACAACGATCGTGGCGGCACATTACCTCAAAATCACGCCTGCCTCTTAAACACGGAATTATGCACCTGATAGTTAGTCGCCAATGTATAGTTTAATTATATATATATATATATATATATATATATATATATATATATATATATATATATACACCAGTGAATGAATAAAGATACAGCCACGAAGGAAAATTGAAACAACCGTTCCACTTTTCCCCCGTGGCTATAACTTTGTTCGTATAATCATCACGTTTTTACCTTTTTTGTGATTTAAAATCAAACACTATATAATATATATATATATATTTATATATATATATATATATATATATGTATATATATATGTGTATGTATGTATGTATGTATGATGATATATATATATGTATATTATATATATATATATATAATATAATATATATATATATCTATATATATAAAATAAATATAAGATAGATATTATATATAATGTGTCTCTCCACTGTATTCCCCATGTGAACAATAGGGATCAGACATACGTTGGTTGGCTTGAACCTAAAATTATTTTTCTGCGTATAACCAAAGAGACATATGGGAGGAATTTTCGAAGCAAAATGTGAGACTTCATAAAACCTAACCTTTTTGTTTTTAATTTTATTGTTAGTAACAATCTATCTATTGAGGAATTTTGCAAGAAACCTCATGTACAGAGAGAGACAGAGAGAAAGACAAGGGGAAAAAAAAAAAGATGAAATATGAAATCGCCCGGCAGAAGAGCCCCTTCTATCCATCCCCCGGAGCAGGAAGAGAGAAAAGCAGCGCGAGGCCCACGCGGGAAAAGGGGGCGGGGCGGCGGAACCGAGTACGGTGACTGAGGGAGGGAGGGAGTGAGCAGGGAGGGAGCCAGGGATGGCGGAAGGGAGCAAGGGAAGGCATATCTGTGTGTGTGTCTGTGCGTCTGTATTGTGTGTGCACGCGTGTGTGCGCGCGTGAGTGCGTGTGTGCGTGAGTGTGTGTGTGTGTGTGTATGAGAGAGAGAGAGAGAGAGAGAGAGAGAGAGAGAGAGAGAGACGGCAGTCAGCAGTGCCTCGGTTGCTCAGTGTCTCACAGGTCGGTGCAGTGAGTGGAGAGAAGGTTAGGTCCGTAGTAGAGAAGGGTCGTCAATGGGAACAAACGCTGGCGAAAAAATCCTGCCAAGGCAACTGACTGTCTGCTGTACCTAAGTGTGAAGCTGTCCTCGGGAGCCTGGGCTTTCTCGACCTGGATATGACACGCAGTTCTATCCAGAGAGGCAACAAAGACACGGTGGTCCCGAGAACACGCCCCACACTTACTCCGAAATTGTTTTGACCAAGATTGGTCAAACCTTCGAAGACAAGAGTCTCGCCTCAACAGAAACAGACCGACACTGACATGACACTTTTCTCTCTTCCCATTTTCACACACTATCTCTGCATGCTCCTCACACGATAACTCCCAACAACGCCAACTAAAGCAGTCAGCAGTTTCGGAGACATTCCGTACAGTTGCAACCCAGTCTCCTCCTTCTGCTTACAAGAGCGCAAACAAAAATCCACCAATACCCACACCAATCGCAAGAGTCACGAAACAAAGCAATGGGGCGGCGCCGACCTTCTCATGATCAGCAAAGGTCAAATAAGATAAGCACTCCGGGAGGACCTTTGGCTGAACACTTTTGTTCGCGCGTTTCGGATCACGAATTGCAAATAGATATAAATTTTTTTTTTCACTGGAATCTGAGGGGGCTGGCTCTCCCTGCAGATGTGTTTCGGGTCCCCCACCAACACCACGTGTCAAAAGGCTGGAAAGCAACCCTCGCAGTTCACGATACACATCAACCCTTTGAAATGTCTTCAACAACCAAAGGACGTTTGTCTTGGGGCTCTCAGGGCACAAGGACACACAAATCAAACGAAAGTCTCCTTGGAAGTTGTCCCGTAACGCGCTTCATGGTGAAAGAGTGGCTACTACAATTAAATTGCACATACAATGAATTACATTTTCTTAAAAGGGGAAAAAATCAATTTTTTCATCACGATAATGAAGATGTCTTCAAGTGAAATTATCATATCTAAAAACCCTTATCTGGCGATTAGGAACAGACCAGGAATTAAAAAACTGGACAATAACCATAATTCATAAGCACAATGCACGAAAATGATTATTTCACTTCCATTTCAACCCAAGAGAATCACGTTTATCGAGTATTCTCTCTCTCTCTCTCTCTCTCTCTCTCTCTCTCTCTCTCTCTCTCTCTCTCTCTCTCTCTCTTTCTGGGTGTGAGCGTGTGTGTGTGTGTGTGTGTGTATGCGTTGATACTTGAGTAATCGATGAGATAAATATGCGTTAGCCACTATAAATTTTCAGATAATCTGCAAGAGACGACCTCAGTCAAAAAGCCAGCCCAAAAAGCGTTCTGAATTGCATGCAGAAATGGAGAGAGAGAGAGAGAGAGAGAGAGAGCAGAGAGAGAGAGAGAGAGAGAGAGAGAGAGAATCAGTCTGGTATGGGCGCCGTTTATTAATGCTCCCTAGTCACTATCAGGCTCTCCTCACACAACTCTAAGGAGAATGACGTCCTAGTGCGCTTTCATATGCAGTCCTAACATACACAAACACACACACACACACACACACACACACACACACACACAGAGAGAGAGAGAGAGAGAGAGAGAGAGAGAGAGAGGGAATATATTAATTATGTAATAGTGTGATAATATGAGCCTTCAGTGGTTCAGTTAATTATGTATTATAGTAATACACGGTGATGGGATAAATATAAATAAATAAATAAATACACACACACATATATATATATATATATATATATATATATATATATATATATATATATATATACAGAGAGAGAGAGAGAGAGAGAGAGAGAGAGAGAGAGAGAGAGAGAGAGAGAGAGAGTTTGAAAATAGGTTTTCTGTATTAGTGTAGGGGAACTGCAAAGGGGTGAAAGCTAATAGAATGGGACAAATAGGAATAGGTTTTATTCATGATTGTAGTTAGTAAGAGTAGTAATTAAGATAGAGAGAAGAGAGAGGAGGAGAGAGAGAGAGGAGAGAGAGGAGAGAGAGAGAGACTTTTATGACTTGCATGCATTTTGTGTGAGCCTATATGCAAAAAAACTTCCATGAAAGTGAAACGACATATTCAATTAAACCATGATGGGTGCTTTGCCCAGTTTTATTTTTCGTTTATTTCATTTTTTTTTTTCGAACTGTTATCACGTGATGGCGTTTCTTTTATGCAAGACAACTTGAACTTAAACACGAAATGCGTGTGTGGGTGGTTTTTATTTATTTATTTTTTTTTTAGCGACTGGTCACCGTGATTTATAAGAAGGAAGTCTTATGCACTGAGCTATTCTGACGAGGAAACCATTTTACTAAGGGAACTTTTAGGGTTGAACATCTGCTCATCGGGTGACAAAGACGAACAACAAAACGAGTCCTCGTCGAGATGGGACTGTCCCGAATTGGCCGTCACCAATCAATGGCCCGGGAAGCGGAAGAAGACTTGAGATCCGTCTTACATATTAATGCTCTGACATTTGCTTTTGCCTTGACGCAGTCACCGCGTCTCCAAGGCCACTCCCGTCCCCTTATGCCAATATCAGCAAGGACGCACACATCTCTGTACACGTAGATTGGCAAGATTTAAAAAATCGGTCAATACGAATTTCATCCTAGGTACTGATTCAACGGAGGCTGTAGCCAGATAGGGCGATCGGGACTCAATCTCTGCCTGCCTGCCATCTCTCTCTCTCTCTCTCTCTCTCTCTCTCTCTCTCTCTCTCTCCTCTCTCTCTCTCTCTCTCCAGGGACATTTTAAGACAAAATAAAATTTCTGGGGAAAATGACATCATTATGCGATATCAAGAGATACAGAATAAGCTTACATCTACATCTATATCTATAAAATCATATATAATATATATCTAATATAAATATACATATATATATATATATATATATATATATATATATAATTATATGTATATACGCAAAAGTGCCAAAAAATTTACATACGGCAAACGACACGATAAAAAAAATAATAATGAAAAGCCAAGAGCATATCCACTCAACTTAAACATTTCTAAGAATTTTCTTCAAACAAAAATGTTCACAACAATATGAAATAATTGGGTTTATAAAGAAAAAATGTACGGACACACAAACACACATATATATATATTATGTATGTATGTATGTATGTATGTATGCATGCATATGTATATATGGATAACTGTACAAAAACCCTTACAAATTGCTCTATTTCACGCGAAAAGATGAGCATATTGCTATCAACTGTGAGAAGACACACCGGAACAACAATGCATCCTAAAAGATCGCCTAAAAAAAATCTTTTCTTTGAAATCTAAAGTTTTTGTTTTTATAAAATCTGTTCAAATAGCCTTGTGAATAAGAGCAACTCCTTTTGTTTTCAAGTGAAGGATTCTGGCGTCGCTCTTTCGGTGTGTAAGGGGATCACGCGGACAAAAACTAACCCGAGCAAGAACGAGGCTCTCTTCAAGTAACCACGAAACCCAAGAGTGATTATTACCCCGGACTTTGTTGTCCATTCCTTCCAAAATTCTAAAGTATCTTAAATGCTTTACAGGTTTCATTCTGGCTCGTAAAAGCAATGTCAAACTTATCTCTCTCTCTCTCTCTCTCTCTCTCTCTCTCTCTCTCTCTCTCTCTCTCTCTCTCTCTCTCTCTCCGGTGTATTTAAGTCATTTAACTGAATCACTCTCTTGCAAAGACGATACACAATTAAAACAAGGTTCTTCCAAGAACTATGGAGGGTTCAGCATGTTCCCACTGCCTGACCCTTCCAAACGCTTATTCACTTCAGTCACCAAGCAAGCAATTGTTGACGAGAGAGAGAAAGAGTCACTGACTTTCTCTGCTCGTATTTTGATCATTAATATCTAGCACTCACCACAAACAAATATCAACCCAACCACATCTTACAAATGTTCTAAGAATTTCCCATGACAGTTTCAATATTCATTCACTTGAAAGACAAGATCATAAACTCTACAAATGACGAAAATTAAACTAGATTACTTTTGGAAGCAGAAATAAATGCATGAATGTATAAAGACAACTTCCTCATCTATCTGTAAGTAAATGGCTCCGTGAAAACAAAGACTCAGACGTAACATGAAGCGTACGGGAATTTAATTTTACAAGAGCATAATAACATCAAAACGTTTCTCCAAAATCTTTGAACCACGAAATATCAAAACGCAGACACTCTTGCCCCCTCTCTCCAATCATCTCACTCTTTTCGTTTCAGTGCTTCGTGTACAAAAGTCAAGGGTCTTAAAAAAAAAAAAAAAAGCTGTTCCTTTAAAAAGGCTACAACTGCACAAAGAACCAAAATATTGCGGGGTTGCTTTTTCAGTCAAGGAAACTTAGTCAAAAAAGCTACATCCAATTTCCACACTTCAGAAATACGATTTTGCACAAAATATAAACAATAACCAACGACCAAGTATCTATCATTCCTAAGAGGAACCATTCCATTATTATCATTATTTTTAGAAAATAATTTTCATTAAGACCACGGTTGATGGGAGAGGAGTCTTCAACTGGTACTTGTTTCGGCTTTTTCGTGGTGTCTTCAAATGTACTTATACTCAGAGAAGGCCCTCTCTCTCTTCTCCTTAAGTGGCGGAAGGGAAGCAACAAGTATGAAGGGCACCTTAATACCCGGAGGGCCTACTTCATAATTCACTCAGCCTCTCATTACATTTTCTCTTGTTAAATCCGATGGCTGGAGGCGCCTTCGCATCATCGCCCCTAAAGTTTTCTCCTTGACAAGAACTGTCACCCTCTTTCGACGAAAATAAATTGCTCTACTTGAGAAAAGGAGATAAAGAAAAAAGTCGTGTGAAAACTTACCAAACGTTTTGCTCGGATACGTAAAAATCTTTAAACTAGTTGCACACACACGTTGTGGAACGTTTAAGCTAATTCAACATCCATGATCTGGCAATCCTCCGAATATCCTATGCAACAGATCAGACCAGCGACCCCTGTCTCCTTTCCTATTCCTTTCCACTGACTACAATCCTCACTTACAATCAGCATGCACATTCCCTTGGCACAACTTCTGACTTCATACGACACTGTCCACTAACGATGATTCTCTTCACACAGTTGAAACAAATGTAACATCAAATTAATAAATGCATACATCACGTACATAAATAGTCATTAATGTGTGTGTGTGTGTGTGTGTGTGTGTGTGTGTGTGTGTAAGAATGCTGCTAAAGCACATAACATCACCTTAAAAATTTTTGCTTCTGCTTCTGGTCAAAAGCATCGGTAGACGCCTTATGTCTGGCCCAAGTGAAAACCAAATAGTGAAGAACATTTCGTCCGACACGAAGTTTGCAATTGGTTAAACAAAACAAAAAATACTCATGTGAAGAAAAAAATGGCTGATCAGTTCATTTCATGATTTATTTGACCTTTTTTTTCTTTTCTTTTCTTTGCTGAGTATATATAAAAGATGTGCATCCCATTTCGGTTTCTTTTCTGTCCCAGCACTTGAGGGGAAATCCGAAGACCTCCCAGACACTTCTCCCTCCAGAACGCGAAACGGAGAGCGCGCCATGAACCCTTCCAACCTCCAGCCGACCATCATGGGGTTCTACAACAGTGTAGCCACTTGCTTCAGAAAATACACAGGTAGGCATTCCATAACTAATCACAGTGGATCCAGGTTTCTTTATCCTCCCATTTTTCACATTTGTCATTAGGTAAACGCAGGTACTCAGAAATATTTTTTAGAGACGACACATTCATCACAGAACACGGCTCCATCTAGTTTTCGGGGCGAGAAAGCAGATCTGTTCATTTCATGCACATTTATATTATTAGAATTTCCATATCGACCATAAGAGGTGAATAAAGGTAAGACTCTTTTTTGGAGAAAAGTGCGAGGTAATAACCACAGCGTTCATGGCGGATCTGATCTAATTCTATACTGGAATTCCTACAACACACATAACTTCCCGAAGGAATGTGAAGTGGCCGCAGTGGTCGGCCACCAACCTTACCCCGATAAGGAATTTCATCCCGACATCTCCATCTCTCTCTCTCTCTCTCTCTCTCTCTCTCTCTCTCTCTCTCTCTCTCTCTCTCTCTCTCTCTCTCTCTCGAGAGAGAGAGAGAGAGAGAGAGAGAGAGAGAGAGAGAGAGCCGAACAAACAATGAAAAGAAAATTAAGAAACTGTAATATGAAAATTATAAATATACTGCTTAAGCAAAGACAAATACGACACGCTTTTAATAATGTAGTTTGGCTGCTTGCCAAAATTGTGCAATAGCTATGATTTCATCTGTCACAAAAATTGGAAAAAAATATGGACGAGTCACTAATCCAGTCATTGCACTGCTAAAGGAAGAAAAACAACGAGGAAACCCTTTCTGAAAGGAGAGTTGCTTAGGGTTCAGAACTTTCTGTTCTTATCATCATCGTCAATATCAGTTCAGTTTCGTAGGCTCCAAATGCCATACATGATTCGTAGTCTTCTTGGAAGAGAACCACAATGGAATGAGAACCACAATACCCTAACGCCTGGGCATCCTGAATGTAGAGACGGGAAGTCGGAGATAAGTGGTATACCCCAGCTGAACAAAATCACCGACAAAGTCAAAATAAATTAAACAAGATCAGCAATGGAAAATGGCCATAACCCATTCTTTTCGAAGACAATAGAGCGTCGCTATGCATGCCAGTTAGTGTATAGAACAATGGACTGTAGCATTCTGATTTTTTTTCTGTTTTAATAAAAGCTGCTGCTTAGTTAACATTCATAATAATAATGTCTATGAATGTAGGGTCCTCATCATTACAGGCAATACGAGAACAGTACTGCAAAATTTGCTTTCAGTATTCAAGCTCAGTGGAAAACTAGGTTGACTTCCCAAGGATTAGCAAACGTTTAAGACTTGTTTTCGTACGACTAAACCGGCAATTACAATCGTACAATAGATTCTGTATAGTGTTCACCATCCTTCCATTCGCTGGCGCCACCGTCAGCTCTGGTCCAGGCCTGCATTACAAATTCTCTCACGTCATCTCTCAATTATGGCAGCTTGGGTTTAAAGCTTACCTCTACACATTCTCAGGCTGGTCCTCCGGCAATCCTAAGATGCCAAAGGAGACGGAACATATTTCTCTCTCTCTCTCTCTCTCTCTCTCTCTCTCTCTCTCTCTCTCTCTCTCTCTCTCTCACAGACTGAAGGCAATTCTCTCCTCTTATCGAGGAGGTGTAACCATTATTTTTTGCGTTAAAGTCCATTACAATATATATATATATATATATATATATATATATAGATATATATATATATATATATATATATATAATACACACGCATATATATACGCATACTGTCCATCCCTGTTTACGTCGTATTGGATATAGAATTTAATAGACTGTCTTCACCTTCGCTCTAATTCAATGTTTACCAACGTGGGCCGTACCGGGGAGGTAATTTGATTTTAAAGGCTGGGGGGAGGGGTGGAGAGGAGAATTCGAGAATGTTTAAACCAAGTCAATGGCCTTTTAGGCTTTCTCCACTTGAATATAAGCATTATAAATATATCATCACAGGGAACCACTGCTCTAATGCCATCCAATGAACCTAACAAATGACTGTCATCATCGTCCTCCAGAGCTCATCTCTCAGAAAATAATGGCTCTCACTGTAAAACAGCAAATGTGCTAGATGAAGAGACGATGAGAACACCATTAAAAGAGAGAAGTCATCAATCACTGCTATGTCATCACTGCTTTTGAAGACAACACCAACGAAAAATCTTCTATTATTACTATCACGCAAATGATCGTCAAAATTCGTCCCTGTATCCATATACGAAGTTAAAAGGACGGCTGCAGCTTTCACCTCTATGTTAGAGGAAGAGGGGGACGCGGCTGGCAAAAGAAGTTTGTCCTTTTTAAAGCCTCCTTTTCATCTCTTTTGTTTGGAAACGTGGTCTAGGGGAGGAATGTTTTGTACGGCCATCTCCACACCTTCAGACTAACTTGGAGAGAACACAACTCAAAGAAAACCCCGAGTTTTCAGGGAGCAGAGACCACAAGCCTCACGCTTCCACATAACATGGCATATTCACAACCGTCTTTTACAATCTGACTCTCATTTGAAGGATTACACCAACGCCTAGAATAGTCTAAAGGTACACAAGAAATGAATGAGGTGTGAGAGAGAGAGAGAGAGAGAGAGAGATACTTATTCAGAACGCTTTCTTAATATGTCAAAAAATTATGCTATCAAATTTTCATATTCAACATTCCATCCTTATACATCAAATCTTCAAATATATGAAAACCTGAATAAATTAACTTTGAAAAACCTTTACCTAGGAGAGAGAGAGAGAGAGAGAGAGAGAGAGAGAGAGAGAGAGAGAGAGAGAGAGAGGGGGGGGTTATTCACAATGAAAATGCCACAAGAACAAAAGGTGTTGAAAAAGACAATTCCCACCATTAGCGCGGGGTGGGGGGGATGGGGGGCATTTCCCTCCTTGAACCTAAAGGTTTTCATGGGAACAAGTGAAACGAGTCCAAGTCGTACGGGTATGGGGGGGGGGGGGGGGGGGGGGGGGGGGGGGGGGGGGGGGGGGGGGGGGGGGGGGGGGGGGGGGGGGGGGGGGGGGGGTGAGCAGCAAGAGTTTGCTACTTTCAGCCTTACTTATAAGTGCAAGTGTTACTTTCAGCCTTACTTATAAGTGCAAGAGTTTGCCACATCTCAAATTTAATCAAACTCAAGAAGAGTATGGTAGACGCAAACGTAAAATTGACAGCATGCTCAAAAGTACTCAAATTAAAAGAAAAAAAATACAGTTACGTATACAAAAGAATTAAAAAGCTAATAAAATGACAAAGAAAATGGTGATAAACTCAATCTTAGAGAAATCAAATCATTATATAATGATTATGAAATGAGATAAAATGAGCAGCCTGGGCTACTTAAAATTAATACAACGAAAAAGTGAGTAGTAAAACCATGCTCAATAAGTATTTAAAATGTGAGCACTGAGACTTAATAAAATATAGTATTTATAGTGTGCGATCAACCTTAACTAAAAGAACGGAAATAAGTATAGTGCACATAAACTTATTTAAAATTAGGTACATCTTAGTTTAACTAGACCACTAAGCTGATTAACAGCTCTCCTAGGGCTGGCCCGAAGACTTAGATATTTATACGTGGCTAGGAACCAATTGGTTGCCTAGCATCGGGACCTACGGCTTATTGTGGGATCCGACCCACGTTATATCCATAAATCAATTTCTAATCATCAGAAACAAATTCCTCTGATTCCACGTTGGCAGAGCGGGGAATCGAACTCGGGACTACCAACTCGGTAAGCGAGCGCGTAAACCACTCGTCCAAAGAGGAACTATTTAGTATAATGATAAAACGAACCCGGAACACTTAAGCTTCACAAAATTTTCAATTCCTTATGAAAATTTTTTTTATAAAATGAAAGCAATTAATATGATACACCTAACCATAAAAAATATGAATATGGTACGATTAAATTTGATAAAAATAGTATGGCACATCGACACTTTCTAAAGCTGAAAAAAGTAGGGCATACTCATTCTTGAATTATAAAAATGGATATGGTGCATTCAAAATCAATTAAATGATAGAAATTCAGTATGTGCAAACTCAAACATGACAAAATTATCAAAATCAAAATGGTACCATTTAAACGCAATTTGCCAAAAATGAAATGCTCAGCATGGTACACTCCAATTTTATATACACAACGCAAAAAATTGAGATGTGTCACCATAAAACTTAAAGAAGAAAACACATTATGGTAAACACAGTTAATAGAAAACTTTTAGTTTAAATTAAGATTAAAAAACCGTCATGACCATGCCACTAAAACTCAGTAAGATGACAAAAACGAGTAAGAATATATTTTAAAAATATTTAAAACTATTAAAATGAAAAAACTGCTGTAGTCCACTTAAAGTTAAATGAAAAGGAAAAAACACTATGGCATATTCAAACTACAAAAAATAATACAGTCTTAATATGATGAAAAAAAATAATTCTTCGTAAAATTAAAATAAATTCTATTATGGGACACTTCAACTTAAGAAAAAAATTAGCGTAGTTTAATCTTGCCTCATAAAATTCAAAAATACAACCAAGGAAACAATATTTTGAGAACACTGACCTGGCACATTACTTCATTTTAAACTTAATGAAAAAAATAAAACTGATGCACTCAATAAAATTACTAAGGAAAAAAAGTTGATAAAATAAAAACAAATGAGAATGACAAACTTGATACTAATTAAAAAGGAGCATCGTACATTCTAAACTTCATAGAATACAACAATAAATACTCAAAATAAAACTTAATAGCATACAAATGTGACAACTATAATCAAGCTTATTCAAACAAAAAAAATATTAAGCAAAATCTTGATAATATGAAGAAATAAATATGTCCCTCTCAAGTTTATCAGGCAATATACGTTACTTGCACTAAAAATAACAATGAAAAAAATAACCCTTGTATACTCTAACTGTATCAAGTGAAGTGTGAACAGTTCTCGAAATTAATAGTGAAAAAGATTATACGGTACAATTAAAAAATGTAAATAAATTCTTAGGGTACAGTTCACTTCCAAGTTTTTCCGAAATTTGAATCAAATATGTAAAACTTACAATGAGGTATGGTTCACATAAGCCTAATCAGATTCTTAAAATTTATAGTATTGCATAATATAAATCTATAGAATTCAGCAACTGGATGTGATACAATCGAACTGAATTAAATGAACGAAAAAGAATATATCAAAATCTAGAAGGGATGCCTTTTAAAATTCCAGAACTATTATTTTCCAACATTCATAATCCATCAGCTCTTATCCATGCAAATTCAACACATAATAACAGTGTACTCCGGTGAAGTCTAGCCTTACTTAAAAATCACTGGGATTCGACTTACTTATCTTGAAACTAAAGTTGCCCCTTTTGAAGGGAAACACTCTCCCTTTGACCTGGCTGCCTGGCTGGCTGGATTGGTGCTGGACTTGGCGCCAAGTTTCGTCTGAGGACGCTTCATGATTCGTACCCATAATCCAAATTATTTTTTCTTGCCAAGTTTTTTTAAATTCGTGTTTATATCCTCGAGTGCATGTTTCATTCAGATTTAGGGAAAACTTAGAAAAACTGACGGGCCTTACCTTTCCAGCATATTGAAAGCTATGGGAGAGTCTAACCCATTTAAGGAAATTTCTTTCCGCCACACTTACAAAAAGCGCATTTTGTCGGCTGTGAATGCATCCTTTCTATTTGTTTTTCCTCAAAATATGAATATAAAATATTAAGTACACAAACACACACAATACATATATATATATATATATATCTATATATATATATATATATATATATATGTATGTATGTATGTATGTATGTATGTATGTATGTATGTGTGTGTAATCCTTACATGAGATTCATACACACACACACACATATATATACACACATAGTATATATATATATATATATTATATCTATATATATATAATATATGTATATATATATATATATATATATAAGATATAGATCTACATTTTGAGGACAAACAAACCACAAAATTCATTCACAGCGGATTAAATTCCTTTTTGTTTAGCGTGGCCATTTTTATTTTATTCTTGCTTTCGGATCTCAGGCTTTGAGGTGACGGAGGTATTATGAAGGTGTAAAGTAATCGAGAAATTAAGGGTGATTTGTTGTTAGTATAACAAAACACACGCATTTACGTGTATATGTGTGTGTATATATATATATATATATATATATATATATATATATATATATATATATATATTTAAGCAGCAATTTCGTGCAGGTGAGTGCAAGCTCTTAAGAGTGCCGACGTCGAATTACGTCATTAAGAACAGGTAAAGTTGTTTGGGTAACAACGTGATCACTTATGTCAGACCAAGGTTGCAAAACACAAGAGATTACATGGTTTTTCATCTATGGACATGATTTCGTGACATTTCAAGACATTGGATGCATATCTGATAGTGACATGTCGAGACATACAAACGTCAAACCGACTTCAAAATAATTCCAGTTTCTATAAATCTGGGGTTTATTGTGGTTTTGAGAAATATACTTTCAAACTGCACTGTATGTTTCCAACTGCTACCTCTCCATTTCAAAAAGATGGAGGAGGAGGAGGAGGAGGAGGAGGAGGAGGAGGAGGAGGAGGGGAGGAGGAGGAGGAGGAGGAAGGCTAGGGGCCTATCCTACCATTCTACCACCCCCAATGTGCCAAGAGAATTTAGTAGGCTGCGATTCACCTTTCTTTGACCTTAAAGACGACATCACGTAAAAGCTTGTGCATTATCCTACCCAGCGGCCGCTGCCAATACCTCTTCTCCCCTTCTTGGTGATTCCTCTACCTTTCTCGTTCCATGTGAACCCCCCCCCCCCCCCCCCCCCCCCCCCCCCCCCCCTTTCACACCGATGAAACGACCAGTCATTAACTAATCTCTCTCTCTCTCTCTCTCTCTCTCTCTCTCTCTCTCTCTCTCTCTGTACTTTCGTTACTTCGATGGTAGCCACTTAAAACAATTACCATAATTGTAAAATTGTTTTCCTCATTTACCGAATGTTTTTTCAACACTATGAATCCTTCTCGTGTTACCTCTTTCTAGAGATGAGAGAGAGAGACGAGAGAGAGATAGAGAGAGAGAGGTACGAGTTGGTCTTTCTCTGCAACTACAAGATACCGTTTTATTCCCTCCCACCCCCACCCCGCCCCCACCCCACCCTCACCCAAGACGGTCCTTTGGCAAGGCAGCCAAAATCCCAGAGAGAGATGCCTTCCTTCCCGCCCAAACAAAACTTCGCTCGAGCGAGGTGACACCTCAAAACTCAGCCTTCAAGTTCAGCTGAGGATTGAAAGGGTCCTCAATCTTGTGAAGAAAAGGGATTCACTCGAGCAGCTCATCTATGCCATTTTGCCACAACGACAAAGCTTTTCCATCCTGCAGAAAGCCACTCTCGGATGTGATCACTGGAATGATTGAAATATACCACGTACAATAATAACATCTACTTCAGATCTGCTGTTCCTAATCCTTGCATTCCCTTGCTCATGGCCACAGCAAAAGAAATTTCAAATTCACCATTTTCTGAATACGCCCAAAATCCGAGAACAAATACAAGTAAAAAATGGGGCGAAGTTTCTTCGAAGCAATCGAGTTTTCTGTATACAACGTATAATGCTGTATAAAATCATCAGCTACGACCGGCAGCTTTCCACTTACTCACTACGTGCGGTAGAGTGAGGGTGCGTCTCATGGCTCCGGAAAGCGCTGCCAGATGCGCGACCCATGGCTAAATTTAACCTTAAATAAAATAAAAACTACTGAGGCTAGAAGGATGCAATTTTGTATGCCTGATGATTGGAGGGTGGACGATCAAAACACCAATTTACAGCCGTCTAGCCTCAGTAGTTTTTTTACAATTGAGGGCGGACAGAACAAAATGAGGACGGACGGACAGACAATCCCGGCACAACAGTTTTCTTTTAGAGAAAACTAAAAAAAAAAATAAGCTAAAAGGACGAACAAGCGATAAAAAGCAGACATGCAAATGAAACGGAGCATCAGAAGGAAACGAAAGACACAATGAGTTCGTTTGTCTTCTTGACGAGGAAGATATCCCGTGCGCGTGCCCACCCTCCTCCCCGCACCAACAAAAACCCCTTGATGCATAAATCATAAGGTAAAATTGAGCCGCTCGTTAATGTTTGCATATCATTCCAGTTACTGCCATTATTTCCGAAGGTGGGCGTGGCTACTAAGCCAGAACGAAAGAAGGGTGGGGGGATGCAAAGTTGGAAGCAATGAACACTTTCCATCAAGAGACGAGAGTCACATGTCTAATCCACAAGACCTCAACTTCAATCAAAATAAGTCCTTTCTTCAACGACAGAGAGAGAGAGAGAGAGAGAGAGAGAGAGAGAGAGAGAGAGAGAGAGAGAGAGAGAGAGAGAGAGAGAGAGAGAGAGAGACTTGCACCATCGGAAGTGATAGGAAATTCCTTAGCAAAAGTTGCAAAAGTTGTAAGTAAAGTATTATCTGAAACGGCAAGAATGACCTCGGCTGACCAGTCAAAAGCTAACACTAGAGGGAAATAGAAAGGAATGAGTTCCTGCCACTACATCTCTCTAACACTGCATATCAACTCTAAGTGTTTATGTCTTTCAACGTCTGTTTTACATACAGCCCAAGCTACTATTTTGTGCTCGTACAGTCAACGCTCTCATCCCAGAGGGCGAAGACCTTGCCACTACAATGTACGTAATGTTAATATATAAAGGCATACAAATGTTTTTTTCATAATTTTTATGTATGTATATAGTAACATATACAAGCTGTAAAAGCACGCATACAGTGAGATTGTTAAACCATGAAAAGTCCAGGGAATTCGTGAAGTCACCAATTCACTTAAGAACATCTAACCCCGAGGGGCTAGTACTAAACTCGGAGAAACAGTTTCGCCGTGTTTGGTGCTAGCCCCTTGGGGATCAAATGTTCCTAAGTGAATTGGTGATTTGACGAATTCCCTGGACTTTTCAGGGATTTCGGGAAATCCATGGTTTCACAATTTTACTGTAACGTATACACGCTCTAACCGACTTAATTTAACCAAAATAATTTTTCGTTTTCATGGAGAAATGGGCGTTAATAAGAACGCAGACATTTCCCTCGTATACTGATGATAAAATATTCACGTGAATCTCTGGTGCAAAATGTGAAGATACATTTACGCAAATAAGCTAAAATGAAAACATGTATATTATGTATGCATGTATATATCTACAGTACATACTCGCACACACATATATAAATATACATACAGCATTTCATACATCCTTTTCCGGTGGAAACAGCGGCTCCAGAAGTTATTGGTCTCCCAGTTTTCAACAAGTTTGTTAGGGATGAGGTTGCTGGCCTCACAATATTCCCAGTACTTATAACCTTTGTCGCTTGACCTAGCTGATCTGACGACTAGCGATCTCGAAAACGCTAGTATGTTCGTGCCGAACGTGAACACAGATCGCGTATATATTTCTATGAGAGAGAGAGAGAGAGAGAGAGAGAGAGAGAGAGAGAGAGAGAGAGAGAGAGAGAGAGAGAATGTCTAATCTTCCTCAGATACGCAACTGCGCGTACGTACAAGTAGCATAAGTTCCGGGACGTTGTGTCCTCTCTCTCTCTCTCTCTCTCTCTCTCTCTCTCTCTCTCTCTCTCATAAAATTGCATACCCAAACCCCAAACATGAACTGAAATTATTCTCGTTTTCGACTAATTGGGCGACTACCCCATTTGCTGTATACACAGGACACCTGCAAAGAAACCCATTCGATATTAATGACAAAAAGTACACAAACAGTGTGACAGGGTTCTGCCCTACCCAGAATATGAAACGAGGAGAGAGGACGAAGGGGTGAAGGGGAAGGTGGGAGGGTGAAAAGGGAGGTACAGGAAGGTTGAAGGGAAGGGTGAAAGACAGCTATAGGGAAGAGCATCAGTCCTGAAAAAAAAAAGATCGTTATGAGACGGAAGAAATTATCTTGGATTAGCAGCTGTATAGTGGAACCGTGTCAGAGAATGATGATTGGACCGATGCCCAGAAACAGCCATTAGCTGATCAAACACAAGGCGGACAGACGAAAAGATTGTGAGGGAGGGAGGGAGAGGGAGGGAGGGAAAGAGGGAAAGAGGGGGCAAAAGTCAGAAGGAACGAGGGGAAAGCTCGATAAGCAGCAATGACTTTTTCAACCTTGATGCCGCCAAAAGTCTGAGATGGCCTAACTGACCTAACGACTGTAACACATCGATTTCTTCTAAACAAACGTTTTAGACAAAAAATCGCCTTCCTTATGTAATTCTTTCTAGAATGTTACATTTTCTGAGCAGACTGTCACCCGCCAGCGGACACCAATACTAATAAAAAAAAATCTTCCATACACCTTATCACAAAATGGCCACGAAAATATTCAAATTTAGTTTTGAAGATTAGAACCACGAGTCCCTAAGAATTAGACGACACATTTCAGTTATCCTGAGATCGTTAAGATAGAATGACACTTCTCATAAATTCTGGGCTATTGAAGCAATGACCTAATCTGGAACTATGGAATAATACAAACACGTACACACAGACGTTATATATATATATATATATATATATATATATAATATATATAATATATATATATATATATATATATATATACACCCACCAACACCCGCCCCTCCTGCCCCACTTCCAACGCTGCAAAGATAATCGTCAGCTGTCTGCAGTGGAGTGGAAATAGGATTACAAATTTTGCGATAACTTTTTATAAGATAATCACATCACAAAGCGACACCCTACAGAGGCGAACAAAGATGGTAGCAGAATATGCTCTTGACAAAAAAAAAACTTGACTTGCAGACTTCATGGAAACAGAAATTGAAGTCGAGAAACAGGATTACTTTACTGAATAATTTCCCCTTAAGAAAAGGGGCAACCAATTATTATAAGAATAACTCGGTGCCTTCGATAAATCACAACTTTCCGCACATCAGAATATATGCCACAAAGTAACTTGAAAAAAATACAATGAAAACATCATAAAGATTGAGGTTTGAACACGATCTAGATAAAGTCCTTGTTTCAGGAAAATATTTTGTTTCATGCTAGCACTACTCGTAAAACTTGAAACAATTATTGTGCATAAAATATCAAAAGGAACGCACCGCTCAGTGACAGCACTTGATCTCCATCAAAGCAAAATAAATGGACATAACGAACATAGTCCCCAACTGTCACTGAAAGACAGATTTGATAATACAACGTTAAATTGAAATGAAAAAATCATAAAGTCGTTCATAAAAGTAAACTTCTTTTCCCTTCACCCTCCCTTTCGTATTCATTTGCAAAATTAAGTGTCATGAGACAGTAACGACTAGAGGAAAGACCATTTCACTGCAGTAATTACGAACTGAATGCAGGTTCAACCAAGTTCAGGACAGCATCATACTTAGAAATCCCGCGGGAAACTAGTGGGAAAATGTGGCCACAAGGGGAAAGATTCGGGGGGAGAGAGAGAGAGAGAGGGAGAGAGTGTTGGAGAGAGAGAGAGGAGAGAGAGACGAGGACGAGAGGTAGAGAGAGAGAGAGAGAGAGAGAGAGAGAGAGCTAAATTTAATTTAATTCTAACTTTCACAATCATATTGATCCTACAAGTAACTGGAAACATTTCAGCGATACGGAATCTGCATTGAAATCATTTCTAGATCAACGTAAAAAAAATGTGATATATAAGGTCCTGCGGCTGATAGAAAAATGAGCACCACAAGCACAAGTCCTCTATCAACCCATTCTCTTTCATAAAACAAACAGCTTTTTTTTTTTCTTTTTTGTCAAGTGAGACTTAATGATAAAACAAATGTTTTCCATGTGTCCGGTTCTACACTAAAATTCTACAAGTGATGGTAGGGTCTCATTTTGAGCGTGTATCACGTAATCTATCGAGGCATCAATCTAATCTATTGGTTTTCTCATTCGGTTTTGTCTGTTCATTATGTAATCAACAATTTGGTTCTTCTCTTGCTCGTGCCCACTGTCGTTACAGCGAAAGCTTTGCTCTCGGCCAACATGACAAAATTCGCAGCGAATGTGCAAGTGAAGAGAAATAACTATCATCGGAAAGCGGGACAACAAAGCATTTCCCCTAAGCTGTTTGTTTTAGCAAGAACACCTGCTACCCAAGTTAACGAGAGAGAGAGAGAGCGTGGCGAGCTCCTCCTTTACTTTTACTACATTCAGAAAATTGCAACATTTGATTTGAAAAAAAGAACTGTTACGGACGCTGCGCTACTTAGATCGGCGAGGAAGAATCCAAACTGGGTTCACTGAAACTAATGATAGTCTGATGTTACTAATCGCATCAAAGCCGATGATTACAGGTATCACGCTACACATCCGTTTAAACAACACCTAAGAATGGTGGTGAATATGTATCAAAACTTTTAGGAAAAATTAACAGTAAAGTACACTATGGGAACTAAATAAGTACAGACGAGAAGTCGTACATACAAAGAAAATATTATATGAATAAGTGACGATAATTTCAATGGTTGACAACAAAACAAATTCATGCTACCGAAACAATAGCTTTGTCTCATATTCCCGGATGACCATCCTTAATAGTATACGATAGCAATAAACCCACACATGCAATCAAAAGCCCCCTTGATGACAGGTGTTTTACCCCGCAAGGGATAGCACGCCAATTAAGGCCATTAACATTGATTAAACACAACTGTTACGCGCAATAATCTAATCTCATTCTCTGTTCACCGTCCTTCATTAAAACTCAATTCTCCAATTCTGCTGTTTCATTACGCTTTGTTTCTTCCCGGTGCACGGCGAATTTCTTCCTTAAACCACGAGACACTACAGCAGACACTGGCTTCGTTGTCAGCGTTTGCAATGAAGGCTTCGCCAATTCCAGCCAGAGCTTCCATTTAATCATAAATGATAGGAAATCCCATCTCTTGAAAATCACTTCCGAAACACTTTCGCCCTAGGCAATGGTGCTTGGCCACGGCGCGTGGTGCCAAGAAGAACGCTAACGTTCCGGAGGCAACGGAACTCGGAAGAAAGTCGTAGACAAATTCCATCCTTTCTCTCCTTTCCCTCTCTTCTACATCTGTCATTTCCTTGTAACGTTTCCTGAAGCCCAAGTAGAACCCACCTACCAATAAAGGAAAGCCAAGATCGCGTTTCTCACAAGAATTCAACGTTCCTTACAAACATACAACCTGGCGTGTGAATGAACGAACTCCTCCCATTCTCCTCACAAAACAAAACAGTGCCATCGGCAGTGACCACAAACAATATCCACAAAAAAACTCTAACTCCTGTCTCTCAAATCATGAGAAATCTACAAGAATCAATTTTACCGCAAAATAAGAACGACGT
>NC_061089.1:29809398-29821898 GCF_015104395.2 Macrobrachium nipponense
CCCCTCACCCACCCGACCGCACTCCTACCCAGCTCAACTCCTCAAAAACTCAGACCAATCATGTCAAGATGTACTTTTGTACTCAAGCAAAGTTTGACGACGTGTGTTTTGGTGCGCCTGAAGTGGGGAGGGGGGTGGATGATTAGGGAGAGGGATTACGGAAGGGGGAGGGGGAGCAGAAGTCAAAACGACTGACTATTCAGGGTTTCAGTTGTTGCTGGTTTCCGCTCCTGAGCTCGCCACTCCACAGTTATTATTAGCTTTCAACATCAACTACTTTGTAAGGATTCCAACTTGTGGTGAAAGGCTAGTAAGTACGTAGAAATACTCTCATATAAATAAGAGGTAAAAACGGGATTCAAATGCAAAAATGATGGGCAGCAACAGGAGAATACTGAGGCCATTAAACATGCCAAGTCCAATGTTCAAAATGCTGGCAGGAAATGCGACACGCAATTGAACTATATTCTTAACGGAACGGTTTACACGATACTCTATCTTAAGAAAATTATCTACTAAGAAGAGAATGTATGCTCCAGAATCACACAGTCAACCCAACGAGAGAAACACACGCAAGCATCACAAAAACACTTTTTTATTCGAAATCAAAACTGTTGTTCTTTCTTGAACTCATCAAGTTGAACCTTAGGTGCACGACTCGATAAAGAATACATAATATCATATTGAAATATGAAAAAGAATTAAAGTCGGATTGAAATTTGTTTCTTTCCTGAAGCTACACATTCTTCTCCCGAATCGTCGACCGTAATTTCATTGCTATAAGCTCCTCTAAGAATCAATTCTGGGAGACAAATGCCGTGTCCTTGAGTCACACGATCCAGGTTCTCCTGAGCCATTGAGAGAGAGAGAGAGAGAGAGAGAGAGAGAGAGAGAGAGCATGATCGCCATGTTCTGACGGTGAACAATACGTACAATTATGAGGAGTGAGGTCCAAGGGCAGCGTTGGTGTCCTTGGATTCAGGGATCATTTTCAGGTCAATTGAGACGCCCCAAGATTAGACGCCCAGACTGCCGTAATAGAAAGTAATGGGAAAGATCATTAGGCATTAGGTGCAGACTGGTGAACGACTGCTATACTCGTTTCTGTGTAGGGAAGAGGAGTAAACCATCAACTCCCACCTTAGGCCAAAACCTCTCATAATGCAGAATGGAGAGAGAAAAAAAAAAACTGTCACCAATGAACTGACCAACAGAAGGTAAGATAATGAACGGACATGAAATGGTGATACGCAAAACATTTTCCATTTCAAAGTTACTCCACAACAAAAAAGGAAAATGGTGCTTTCAAACACATCAATGAGATCAAACGGAAGCGCTAATCAAAAGGCAGAAATTTGAGGAGAGGGTACTGCTGATACTCGGGTACAAGAGCCGCCGTTAGATAACATTGTCCTGACACAAAAAGACTTCTAGCCGCTCCTATTCAATCCCTCGTAGAATAGCGGTATGAATGAATGAATGAATGAGTTCTCTCAACAGCTAGACGCAACAAACAACAAAGAGAGGAAGCCAGGACTTTTCTACCGAAAGTGAAAAATCCTGCCTACCGCGCATTTCATGTGCCAGCGACTTGATAGACCCGATATTGCCAGTACATCATCCACCTTACCATATAAACAACGCTAGTCCCCAAAATGATGTAAAACAGGTCATTCAACGAAGATTTTCATATACTTCATGGGATAGAAAGCTTTCACACTTCACAACTCTTTACAAGATAAATACGGACAATTATAATGTTAAAATGGACATCATCCTCAACAAACTACGAAAACAGAAGTAGCATATACATAAAGTATGTCTTCAATGAGACCAAATAAAAAAAATTAGACCAACAGTCATAGAATAATTCTAACAATGACAGCTAACACAGAAAAAGGAACAAACTACCGTCACGAAGAAACGAGAGAAAAAGAGGCGTTTCCTCTGTCCATTCACCCTGCTATTGACAAAAGAGCATCGGGAAACACAATCAGGTCGAAGAATTTCAGCATGAATAGCACAATTATAATCATTTTCCTTTTAGTTCCGACTTTAAACTAGCAGATGCTTCGAGAGGCTATTCCCGAGTGCAAACTAACATGTTTCATTATTGCAAGAGAAAATCCAAATCGAACGCAAGCACCAAAGCAGCTGTAGGTGAGCATCGACGGTTTGGTGGATACAAGAAAACCCACACTGCTGATTCCCTGCAGTCCCCAACAACATTTGCGAAAGCAACAAAATCCTGATCAAACAGTCCCGTGAGACGTCACTCGGTCAAACAAGAAGAAAAATGGCATCAAATTCTCTTCAGCGTCTCCGTCCAATCAGCCTCCCAACGCTCTCCTTTTGCCGAGAGCTACCACATACAAGGAGCTCTGACTCATGTCTGCATGTTGCCCAGCCCAGGGCTATTCCTCCTCGTTGGCTTCAGGTTTTGTCCTTTAACTAAATAAGCTCTCAAGCATGGAAGGATATGAGCCCAATACGTATCATGACAAACATAAGAAAGTCCGCATTCAAACGAAAGAAACAGCATAAAAAGAACTTAGTAAACCAACTTCGACTTTTCGATTTCTAGCTGAATTTTTATGAATTTCCCAACGAGCTGAAAAATTGAACTTCAGTTGTAGAAGATAAATCATAGATCCTTCACTATGAAATGCATCTGACGACTGGACCATTCCGTTACAGGACGTCAAACTCTGCGGATAATTTGATTCGCGTTTCACTATGCCGAATTTGTCAAATCTCTCGGAAGATAGCCTCAAGACGATTTCTAGCTTCTCCGGCGCTTCAAGCATTTTGTCCCTGTGCTGCTGCTGCTGCTGCTGCTGCTGCAGTCAATCCGAAGCCTTCTACCAGCACTTCAACAAAAGCATTGGCCGTCCACAAAATGCATCTACGTGAAAAACCATTTTATTTCACCCTTTCATTCATGATGTTTCCTCCTTCATGAAAGGTAATAAATATGAAAAATGCGAAGCAACAAACCAGTGCAATTATTTCAAAAACAATGATAAAGAATGTAAACATAAAAGACGCAGAAAACGAGAAAATCTGAACATGAAACTAACATTAGAAACCATGACAACAAACCATTCAACATACACAAGTAACAGCAGCTCATTAAAATTAGAGTTATCTCACCTGCTTCCTTAAGCATTGTGATGGCAAAGCCGCCTTCCAATGATGCAGCCAGAGCAACATTTCACAATACTGCAAAAAATTTCAACTTTGCCAATACTAGAGAAACAAATCCACAGTCATGTATATGTGCATAAACTTGGAAGATAAATCTTTACGGAAAGCTTACGAGAAACTGGTCGAATCCCCTTTTCATTCCAAGACTGAACAGTGGAATCGAACAATTTCCCGAAAGCTATCTGTACAGAATGACCTATAAATGTGTGTACATATAATAACTGTGGATTTGTTTTTCTATTTCAAGACTCGTGCTTTATGCGTAGGTATTCTTTTTTAATTTTCCCATATCTATATGACCTGCAAAGTCAGACCCTTCGTGAGACACCATCATATCTGCGCCTGTTCTCTTTCAAACGTTGCCTTCTCAAAGAAACTCCTGAAACTGTAAACTCATCAATACGTTTCATAATCATGAAACCGGCGACATTTCGTAGCAGGGAATAAAACTACAATTTGAAAACCTGCTTAGATGCTTAATGGACTTCCCAGTACAAAATCACGTTCCAAAACATCCCGTGAATTCGTTGTGACACCCCCTCCCCCGCTCCTAGAAACCCGAGTAAGGGAAGGCAAGCACAGCACAGGGCATCCCGAGGCACTCTCCATCATTGCTAGAGTCCGTGAAGAACCGCATCCCTTTACAATTGAAAAGGCAGCTATCGGAACGAAAGGACAGCCTCCAAAGGAAAACGGTGTGTCCTCATGCAAACTTAAGGTCACCCAGCTCCAACTTACCTCTTTTTTGCAGTTACTCTGCCGCCTCTAAAAAGGAGGATTTTACATACCTGAAAAGACAGAAAACATAAATGTTAGTGTCATCTCAATACATATATTATCAGTAGACGAACCAATCAAATCATCTCCATTTCAAGTGACTCAAAAAATGACTACAGTCAAACAATATTAACGAATCAGGAAAATTAAATCGAGGAAACTAAACAACGAAAACTAGGCTACGATACAGAAAGAAAAAATCAACACATCAATTCTAAACAATGCAGATCCTGACTTGAACTCGAGTTAGTCAGCTGACAATCATTCTTTAGAGTCATAACTTTGTCAAAACGAGTGATAGCCAAACGTATCTTGGTGCTTAAGAATATAACCAAACCTTTAAATATTAACATATTTAAAATAAATTACTTTGAAGATATTTTTCCACTAAGAGAAAAGTTAAAAACATAACACTGGCAGCTGCATTCCTCTTCCTAGTGCACTAAATGTTCACAATGCAATTCCTAGAAGAATACCGAAGGATTAAGTTCGTTCATGTTAACCTTTGGTATTATTCATAAATGTGGATCAGATCTACAAAATTTCCTGGAGAAACAATGACCCCGGCATGCAAGCAACCCCTGACATCATTTATCATTTGAAATTCCTGATATCAGAAAGGAAAACATTTCATGATTAGTGACTGCCACGAAAAGCCCCAGCAGTAATACAAACACACACACACACACACACATGATGACATGTTGGATGTCTTAGCATCGCTGACTGCTGACCTTGCTTCAGAGTGATAAGAAATAACTACCATATATTGTAGACGGATAACAATCATCATCATTACTGGCAATAAATGGAAGACATACTCAATCAAACATAATACTAATAAACAAGTAAAACAAGGCAACTTCGCATAGCAAAATCCCCGGGGCGTCCTCGGGCTTCCCGACTCGTTTGGGAGAACGCTACGACGACCATGAGGACGAATGGACGGGCCGACGGTGCCAGTGGCATTATCACGTTGTCTGGGAGGACAACACACATCCATCGATCACAGACAAAAATCCCCCTCTGCCCCGAACTCTTCGCCACCGGATTCTAATACAAATATTTAGCTGCTTCCAGAAAGCAACCTCTCTCTCTCTCTCTCTCTCTCTCTCTCTCTCTCTCTCTCTCTCTCTCTCTCTCTCTCTCTCATACAATCATTCTTAACATACGTGAAATTCATGAAATACTTCATTTTATAAGTCGCTTCAATTAGACTTGGGTCTCCTGTTTCAGCGAGGCCTTACGTGGCATCCCTTCCTGCATAGATCAAGAGCAGCGAACCGAACTGAAATGCAAGTGGCACACTTGCTTCGCATACCACACTGAGGCTTATACTATATTTCTTATATCATATATTAATATGTTAATATATTCAAAATAACATGAGCTCCAACCACATTTCTACAAGGATGATGATCCTATATTGATTTCGACGATAAATTGTTAAAAAGAGTTTAAAACATTGGAAAAGCTTCAAATAAAATATAGTTACAAAAAATTTTAAAAATGTTAAAAAGAGTAAATTTACATATGTAAGTTCAACATTCAAAAAGAAAAAGTATAGAAATACACAAATTAATGTCATAACATAATAGACAATTGCAAGTGGGTTTTCATCAGACATTCACAGTGATACATTCACACATACAAACAAAGAAATCTTCAGTCCGGCGTCAGGCAATGTTCAGTGGATGTGTATTTACTTGGGACCTTAGCAGGCGAATGGTATCATCTCATCGACGACAAATTCATAACGACATACGAAACAAGCAAGCATTGGAGAGGGGAAAAAAACCCTCCTCGCGAAGACCATCCTACTCAGGCCACGACCAAGAAACGTTATTTATTAGACGTCTGCTTGCGAGACAGGAAGGCATGAAAGCAGCAATATTGCAAAACCAGAGATGAAAATAACCCCTCCAGAATCAATGCTGACAAGGTTTAATTACCGCGACTCCGCTTGGCATGTCCCCAATCAGTAAACTATCATATGTACACATCAATTACCTTCTCGACAAATTGCCCAAACTCCATTACAGGGATGGCGATCTCATTCACGTATTGGCATGTCAGCAATCTTCCCTTTTCCTGGCCCAAAACGCTTCTTTGTCATAAAAGGTCGCAATCAGCGAGCGCTGTGCCACCACAGGAAATTCGTTCCGACCGTATTTGCTTGTCAGTATTGTACATTGCATCCTAAACCAATGAATTCATCGACATCATAATCATATCTATTGTTACTGGTGCTTTGCTTTCTTGTTATTATTCATACTCGTCCGTTAACAGTGGAATTTGCAATAATGAATCACGACTTCATATTAAATACTATCGATAACTATAGAACACTTTAATGACTACCAGTATAGTACCTAACTAACTTATCTTGAAGATAAAACGTTAACCCTAAAAAAAAAAAGGCAAAAAGGAAATCAATCTATATACACTAATATGTAGAGCAAAACAAATAGAGAGAGAGAGAGAGGAGATGAGAGGAGACTGAGAGAGAGAGAGAGAGAGAGAGAGGAGAGAGAGAGAGAGGAGGGGTGGGGAAGTCCCAAACTAAGGTAGTAGATGATTACAGCTTTGGAGTCTGTAATCAATAGTGTATGCTGTAGGAGAGGAGGAGGAGGAGGGGAGAGAGGAGGAGGAGGAGGAGGAGGAGGAGGAGGAGGAGGAGGAGGACGCCTACAAGCGGTGTTGCTTCTAGGCGGTAGCATTTCCAAATTCTGGCAGGGCCATGTTAGCCCATCCCCTGCTCTCTTCAAACTTTGAAATGAGTGTGTTTTGGCTATCAACTTCACAAATGATGATCACTTTGCAAATTTTCATTTATTGTGAACCAAAAACAATGCTTCCCAGTTTCCATGACGCAGGAAGAAACTCTAAAATAACAAAGACAACGGCAGATGCAACAACAGCGGCAGCAGGCAGTAACCTTAAAATAGCGAATTTACGCAATATATAAGATCTTAGACGTGGAGCACCAGCGGATCCTGTTACCGGTATCCAATGAGATGAAAAGAAAAGCGAAGCAAGAAAACAATAAGGAAGGATGTTACCATCCAAAGGAGGTCATTCTCCTCAGAGGAGCCTCGGAATCAGCCGAGGTGACTGGCACTGCAGGAAGACTAGAGCAAGGGAGGGGAGGGGGGGAGACTCAGAATCCACACAGTCTGCGAAGGACAATCAAAGGAGGGAAATTTCAGTCCACGTTCTCTTCTCTTTAGCCCAGCAAAGCCTCGGCCTACTTCACTACCCATTTAAGCAGTGTGTAGCAAGTGTTTACACTAATACGAAAAATATGAGGCGTCAGCGGGAAAAACGGGACAGAAAGGGAACAAAGCTAATCGGGGAAAAGGCGCCTCCACTCAGTATCTCGGCCCAACTTTATTGGAAGAAGAACAAACATCTCGAGGAGAGTAAAGAAAAGGTCCTGGACTCAGAAGAGAAACATCTCGAGTTGAGAGAAGTTTCTACTTGGGAGGTGAGGAGGAGTTTCCAATAAAAAACAATGGTGGAAAATCTGCATGTTAATGGAAGGATGAATCAAAGGAAGAAGGAATCATTGACCCTTTCCTCTCCGTCACTATTCAGTGACGTTTGGAAGATGCTACCTTCCAATGATGCCCTGAACACGATTATATTAATTTCTTAAAAGACCATGACACATGAGATGATGAATATCCTGATGGAGCTTTTCCTTTGGTGTTTTTAGTTTTCTGTAAAAGAGAGATGGCTTTGTCTGTCCGTCCGCACTTTTTCTCTCCGCCCTTAGATCTTAAAAGCTACTGAGGCTAAAGAGCTGCAAATTGGTATGTTGATCATCCACCGTCCAGTCATCAAACATCCAAATTGCAGCCCTCGAGCTTCAGTTGTTATAATTTTATTTGAGGTTAAAGTTAGCCATGATAGTAGCTGAAAGTTTCATAGGCCGCGGCTCATACAGCATTATGCACAGTACAGAAAACTCGATTGCGCCGAAGAAACTTCGTCGGAATATTTTTTTTTTTTTCTGGGTACATCTCCCGACCTCAGCATGTTTGACCTGTTTCTTTTCCGAACAACCCTGTCACATGCGAACGGATTGTGAACTGCGGTGTCAGTTCCAAAGAGTTGTGCTGAATGACGATACTACCAGGCAACATGCCAACTTCAAATCTTCGTGTCATCTCAGAGACTGGTTAAAAGCTCATTTTTCCGCACTTGCACAAATGATCAGAATCAAGGCAATTACTTTCTGGTTGGAAGTCTGACCACACACAGACCTACGAGCTACACGAAAAACCTCCTTAGAAACGAAACACTGAACTGGCAAATATTCTCACAATTCCGTCAGAGCAGACCAAGTTTTCAAAGTGAACATGCAAATATCTTCGCCACATTTCAGACAGAAAATGCTCAGACAAAAATGACATTCAACATTTTAAAAAATTGCCTATCAACTTGAGAACGAAAATCACTGGAAAAAAAAAACGAGCGAGGCCTCTCTCCACATCCACCATTGCGTCTCTCTCTCTCTCTCTCTCTCTCTCTCTCTCTCTCTCTCTCAGACAGTCTCCTTACAATATCACAAGTACGAAAGTGAATGCACGTTCACATGTAAACATCCATGCACAAATTTCTACGTTATGCTCGCCTCAGTGCCTAAACATCACAAACATTTACAGAGAGAGAGAGAGAGAGAGAGAGAGAGAGAGAGAGAGAGAGAGAGAGAGAGAGAGAGAGACTACCATGGAAACGTGGATAACGCAACCTACGAAACAGCCAAACGCATCATGATGATTTACGGAACCAGAGAAAAATAAAGGGGGAAAAATAAATGGCGCCTGAAGGAAGGCAATATGGTTCTAGCCGCCAGCAGACCATTCCCCTGCACTATCTATACAAGCTGCTGGCCTGCCAATACCAGGCTCCAGATTAGCCCCTGCTTCTTACCCTTACCCACGACAGGATGCCACCCCCACCCCCCACTACTTACTTCTCCCGCCCCTTCACCTTCTCCCCTGCCTGACTCCCATTTACTCTTTTGCAAGACACAGACTCCCTCCCCTCCCCTCCCCTTCGGCATCTCCCACTTATCACAGCCATCACCAGCAATTCTTCTTTCACATGCAAACTGTTATTCTCATCTCTCTCTCTCTCTCTCTCTCTCTCTCTCTCTCTCTCTCTCTTCTCTCTCTCCACTCCACGAACTTATTGTGTTTTAACGGTGCAATAGAGCACGTCCACGACAGCTCTCAAAACATTTCCGATAAGACTAATCGTCCTTTCTGAAAATTCCATCACAAACGATTAATAATTTCAGAATCAGATGGTCGTTCATGCAGGGCTTAAGGACATAGCCACGGCTTTTGCACAATATATAGTCATTAAGAATCCACTCTGCATCCGAATCCCCGTCATTTTGTGTCGGAGAGAGACAAACAGCCTCATGTACGCCCACCAATCCAGCGAATCCCAACGTACATAATTGGAGGATGTCTGATTTGGCGGCGGAATTGACATCCGGTGATTGGCACATCATGAAGTCATTGACGCAGTGAACGCACACATTCCAAAATGAAGGTAGTGGCTGTTGTGTCCTGTGGCCGATTCCTACTCTTGCACTGCTCCCTCCCCTTTATTCCAATAGGAAATGCCGTACAGCACCCCAGTTTTCCAACATCCAGAATGTGTGCCATTGGCCAAGAGCTGACAAGTCGATGCGTACAGTCTGTGACAGAAATAAGTGAATGAGTGTCAATCGCTTTCCTTACCTACCGGATTAGAAACAAGAAATTTCTCTTCCTTGAGAATACATCCATAATAACTAGGAAATAACTAGGAAACAGAACGCTTTCCCTACTGTGAGCTAGGACAACCATGAGCAGCGAGAAGCGTAACGGCAAACATGACGGACGTGAGCCGAAACTGGACCAAAAAAAAAAAAAAAGGAGAGAGAGAGAGAGAGAGAGAGAGAGAGAGAGAGAGAGAGAGAGAGAGAGAGAGAGAACCTTCATACAGGAGCATCAGCTTCAACTAACATCTATCTACAGCCATCTCAAAATCCCGCCGCAAAGACTCACGAAAAGTGGCCTCCGTTTTTCTAGGAAGACGAGAAAGCCAATGCCACGGGGGCAGTTTAAGAAATGAGCAGGAGCTGGAAGGCCCGGACAGAAAAAAACTTGCATTCAAATGCAGCGCTTTCAATGAAGTCTTTTGAGGCATCTCAAGCAATCATCTAATCTATACGTTCTAACTTAAATAATGCCAGCGAGAACCTCAAACTGTATCCAAGATAATGAGTTCATTTTCCACATCACCAAAAACTTAAAATGGCAATAAAATATACACAATTTCTCACAGCTTCTTCGCAAAATATAAACAGTGAAGAGTAACAATGAAAGTCCTCATCGGAAATACATTCACCATTCTGAAATGAGTTCATTTCACCCACAAATTGAAATGAACAATGTGTGGTTCTGAAACGACAAGCAGGTCTAATACATCGATTACCTCAAACAATATGGCATACACTCACACCATCTCTCTCTCTCTCTCTCTCTCTCTCTCTCTCTCTCTCTCTCTCTCTCTCTCTCTCTCTCTCCGCACAACGACAATTCCATCAGCATTCCATCTACGGTATTTGGCGAAGCAATAGTAAATGAACTAGTTATATGCAGCCTTATGGAAGAGGCGGAAATAGGATTTCCAGACAGCAAAGAAGATAGAGTGTGATTAGGATTCAGCGTCTGTACGATCGGGATTTCCTTCGTGTATCTTTACTACTGTCATTAGGTTTTCCGATGAAAATTCTTCTAGAAGAAATTCCAGAGAAGGATACTACTGTCGATTTCCTTTGTAAACAATAGAGGCACATGCACAAGAAATATATCTGATGAAAACAAAACATCAAAATCCAACAATAGCAACTTCTGAATTGCCATAAAATAACAACAACAAAAGACGCAAGCACGACCCAAATGCACTTCAGTATTTCCCACACTAAGATCCGGCTTGAAGACCTGGCATAAAAACAAGGATTAAAATGCGATTGCTCACATCGTCCGCGAAAAGGAAGGGTCCTGCCTGCTGCTGCTGCTGTTGAGTGATTGCGGAAAAGAGACCAACACGATTAGAAAGAACCACCAGATACTTATTCTTTCTCATTAGATAGACGCCAGTTTCCAATCTGGGTCTTCTCTTGGGAATCAAAACTTCATTGAAGAGGCATCAACATTCTCCCCGTAGTGTCGACGCCTCACACAGGCTCATGAAGTTACTGCAAAGGAGAAAAGGGAGAAAACTCGGCTTCCATCGCTGCTTCCTACTTTCAGAATGCAAGTCAAGAACTTTGATGTTACCTAAGTAAGAAAAAAATAAAAACAGCCGTCTAAAGCAACAAATGGTTTGGAACTTCTCATTTAAAAAACCTATACGATTAAATTTTACCTATTACCGAATGGCAGAAGGTAATGGAGATAACGGCCGCAGGTTCGTTCCTAAACAACAAATGTCATCAATTCAAATTTTAATGGATGACCCAAAATCAAACAAATCCTCAAAAAGGTTTCGAAAATCAGAGAAGTATCCGGAGAAACATGCTCATCCCACCTCTCTCTCTCTCTCTCTCTCTCTCTCTCTCTCTCTCTCTCTCTCTCTCTCTCTCTCTCTCCTTTATGCATCCTTTAGACCGGCACTTAGCCACATCGTCCTTCACTTTTGAAGAGACCAGAAGCCATAAATGGATCTCACAGGGTACAGACAAGCGGCGTTCGTTGCAAATAAGGGTCCAAAACCACTCTCTCCTAGTGTATCTTAAGTATACACTTTCATTTGACCTCTCTCCAAATGTATCTTAAGCATGCTCTTTCATTTTACCAAACACTGTTACCAAACACTGAAAACCAGCACTTTCATTCATCGAGTATCGGACTTGAACATCAATACCACATTGTACGTATCATACAGATATCCATGTATATCTGAAGCTGCTTGACGCCAACAACTCTATAAGTTCACCACCATTCACGTCTTTCCTGTGCTTTAACTTCCACAAATCTCCAGTTCTCATCCCAATAGATCGGACTTCCAGCTCTTGGAGTGCCCACAGGAGCTCAGTTGACACTGTCATTTACTATTCTCCAGGGTTTGTTTGTTTGTTTGTTTGTATGGTGGTTTTACGTTGCATGGAACCAGCAGCTATTCAGCACCGGGACCAACGGCTTTACGTGACTTCCGAACCACGTCGAGAGTGAACTTCTATCACCAGAAATACACGCCCACGCCACTTCCATCTTCCTTTCAAAACTATCTTCTAAGAATAGAACTTCCTCACTTCCCTTATGGAATCATACATACATACATACATATATAGATATCACATATATATAAACGTGTGTGTATGTATTTCGTGCGGACATGTATACTAAACGTATTATTTAGAATTAGAACATATAATTTTAATAACACTGCAGCACCTAAACTGATGCAAATCCTCGTTCTTCTCCACAAAACTATTGAATTACCCGCTC
>NC_061089.1:29826898-29846898 GCF_015104395.2 Macrobrachium nipponense
GTAACAGGGCAACTCAACGCTGGGGTATTGATTCACCACCGCCGCCGCTTCTACTGCTGCCGACACAAATGCTTCCTCCTCCTCCTCCTCCTCCTCCTCCTCCTCCTGCCCAGACTCTTATCCGTTTTCCTTCCCTCATCTCCCCTGCCGTAATATTACTACCTCTCTGCTCTGGCTACGACTACCCTCTCTCCTTGATAACCACCATTCGATACGATAACGTTCCTTCAGTTCTCTCTATTGAAAATCTCTCTCTCTCTCTCTCTCTCTCTCTCTCTCTCTCTCTCTCTCTCTCTCTCTTACACACACACACACAAGTAGTGAAGCTTGTGCAGTATACTTCACATGAATGGCTAGTTTTAAAAAGCAAGAACTGGAAGCACCGGGTGCACGAGCAGAAGGCCGAGATTTCGAACTGATTGACTCCTGGCACCAAAAGGGAGACATTTGCGGTAACTCTGGTCCAAGGGAGCCGCATGCCCACCCACCCACTCACTCCCTTTGAAGAATCCCTCAAAAAACACAAACAGTAACTTCGCCTGTGATGGTGAAGGCGAACACAGTGGAGCATCTCGATTCTACAGGAATGTCTGTTCTCGTGGTTTCCTTTTTACAGCGAGTTTCAATTAAAATTCACAACAGTTGCTCCAGGGAGTAACGGCACAAGAATAACAATTGGAAAAAAAAAAAAAATTTGTATCAAGAGAAAATCTAAGCCTAAACCTGAAACCCTGGTCATAGCAAGTATAGACAAAAATCAAAAAGGCCAAAAGAGGCCCAGCAACAGAAAGAGCCAGAGAACGCACTGTACTGTTGACAACTAATCTCTGGGTATGATCCGAGTCATACTCATCAAGAACAACTAATCTCTGAACATGATTCGAAACGTACTCATCAAGAACAACTAATCTCTGAGCATGATCCGAGACGTACTCGTCAAGAACAACTAATCTCTGAGCAAGATTCGAGTCGTAACCGTCAAAAACAAGACAAAATCCCGTCTCTCAGAAATCCCAAGAAGCAAGCAGACCCAGCTGACAAGGAATAAAGCAGGACCCAAACCTAAAAAGGTCAAAAGTTCAAATGAGCTTCCTTCGCCTCTTCGGGTATCTGAAAGTTTTTGGACTAAATAGAGAATAATATTTTATAATATATGAAGGATATTCACTCCGCTGACCCACTAACCCCGAGATTTTACTCAATAAATCACTCGCTTCAAACAACATGGTTATCAATAATCTAATCTTGATTTGATTGTCGCCAAGCACCGAACTTTCATATAATGAAAACGAGATTCACATTTAATAAAACTCTATCGTGGAGCAAAAGTAAACAATTAAATGTTTACTTTTGTTGTTCAGTACCTCAGCAAAGTCTGTTCTCGTGTGTGAGATTACCTTATGAACACCCTGACCCTGGGTGGGAGTGAGCCCAGTGGATGGAAGATTACCTCGTCTAGGATATCCTGTTTTGGTGGTACACATTTTCACAGGATAACAGCGCTCACGAGTTGCGTTTATCTCTCCCTCTCTTTACCCAGTTACGGCCCAAAACTGTCGAATAACGACTAGGTAAATTTTTACTGCAAAGGTCAACAGAGCCACACTGGATTTTATGGAGGGCGCCCATGCAGTCCCTATTCTATTTCGAGACTTGACCACTGGTCTCACAGATTACAACATGAGCACGCAAACACTGGGAGAGAGAGCCAGAGAGAGAGAGAGAGAGAGAGAGAGAGAGAGAGAGAGAGAGAGAGAGAGAGAGAGAGTTTGACCGAGGTGGGTGTCCAGTGGTTACAAGTCATTTTCCTAGACAAAGAAACTAAATTGATTTTTTGTTGATGTTGTCAGTCACTGTCAACTGCTGAAACCAACCAAATATTTCAACTGGAAGTTCACGCTCCATAATCTCCCAGGTACTGTCTCCGAATACCCCTAGAGGGCCTATCAGATAAATAGAATAGAACACAATACAGAATGTCGGCCAGAGACCAAGCGCTGAGCTCTGTGAGCTCATTCAGCGCTGAAACGGTAAAAAAAGGTTTGAAAGTGTAACAGGAAGAAAACCTCGCAGTTGCACTGTGAATCAGCTGTTAGGAGACGGTGGAAAGTAAGATAGAAGAAAGAGATATGAATATACGCATAGTAAAAGGAATGAGAGGGGTTGCAGCATGGGGCCGAAGGGACGCTGCAAATAAGCCCACGTAATGCCTACAGTGCACTGCATGAAGTAATTCGACTATATACTAGTTGTAATGAGGGGGTGGGGGGAATTCCGTTACCTGAAGGTCTTGTAAAAAAAAAAATTCAAAATAATAAAAAGTCTTAACCTTCCAAGAGACATTTTACGTGTCAGACAATCTCTGGTCTCGAGACCATCTTTGATCTTCATTCGAATAATTGTAGCCACCAAGAAAAGTAATGAACACCAAGGACGGTCGAGCGATCCACCACGCGAACTTAAAATTAATTTACGTTATATCCCACTACAACCGCCACGGCGAAAAAGACAATAGAAAGAATTGCGCGTCAAAATCCCACAGGTTAAGAAAAATACTGGCTAGTGAAATAAGACAAATACCACTGGAATCGGAGAAACAAAGCGATGTCTAACCCAAACAAGTACTGGGGGGAGACAACCCAAAACAATCTAAGCAGATTTAATGAGTTAAAGGAACCTTCCTTAGCCGTGCTATGGAATCCTCGTCAGTCTCAAACAGTATTATTATAGCTTACCTTTAAGAAAATTTACTATTCGTTGCATATGCATTATCTAACCTTTTTTACAGCCATGACTTACAATTACAAATCTACTCATTGTTAGTATTCTTACTAACACACCTACACCTACATATGCACTATATATATATATATATATATATATATATATATATATATATATATTATAATAATGATATTCTATAACGTACCTTCATACACACATACTACATACGCAAATAATGGGCACGAATGTTCACAAGGGGTCCAAGCCCTGTCTTCCATAAGTGTCAGGAGACATAATCTATCAAAAAAAAAAATTCCATATTAACACCATCCATTCTTATTGTGATGTCAGTGATAAACTTAAAACTCCACTCAATAAGAACATGATCTACATGCTCAGGATCATAAGTTTACTAAGTAAAGTAAATAGCGTCAGATTGCAGAGACACTAGTTTTCGTTGAACGAAGTAAGAAATCCAAGCAACAAATAACACTGGTAATTGTCGTGGCGGATTAAGTCATATTTGCTGTGGCTATGTTTCAAAAACATCGGCAAGATGCTTCAGATGCGAGCTTGCCATTGGAAGATGCTGTCAGTTCCCTTCCTCAGCCAACGAACGAACAGACTGGTCACATAAGGCAGTCTGCGATAAAACGGGTTTTCTGGGGGAAAAGTTAAACATTTTCTATGGAGCAATGACCACGGCAGCAGAGGGGACTACACTATACCATCGGGTAGGCTTCCATGGATACTGCAACCGTCTTCTTTTTTTAAGCTGTAAAAAATCCCACAGCAAGCTCCGATAACCTCTAACAAGGTATCAAATTTCTAAGACAATGCCTGATGAGAAAACGTCAATCTGCATCTTACCAACCACTTTCCCTGGTATAGACATCAAGTAAATTCATATCCATATAATTCGTAGTCTTCTCGATCAACCTTTATCCATAGATAAAAGAACAATTATTGCTTTAGTCAGTAGTTCCTTTATACCTTTCCCCCGTCCAGATTTATCTTTCAATCCATGAATTTCATCTCACCTTTACTACCAGGCCACAAGTCCCACATTTGTAACCTTAAATCAAGGTGTCTTTATTTCCATTCTTCCATCTCTTAATTACGCTCTTGCATCCTCACCGTTGACTTCGCGAGCATTCTCAAACTGAAATATCTCTTTCCACTCTTGTGTGTCATTTTACTTGGCCTTCCTTATTCCCGCCACATTTTAAATCTTCAAATGACTGACTCCGCTGATCCAGACCTGCATTCAATTCAGTCAGCAGTGTCTCTTGTCCGAGATCCAGTTGTTCACGAGCGTTTCCTTCCCTCTGGTTTTCCTTCCCTGTAAAGCAATTGATTCGGCCTGGAGTTCTTGTTTGCCTTTCCTCCTTATTTTTATTTCTCGCCTCTTTCCACTTCCCTGTTTTCTTTTCGACTACCCTCGCTATCCTCTTGTATGCCTATACGTGAACTTTTCTCCTGTCATGCATTGGTTATAAAGCTCATTTTTTCATTCCTATGTCATTTCCCTATATGGACATATTCCCTTTTCGGTTCGGACTAATCTATAAATGATTTTTATTCCTGATAACTGCTGCGATCTAAGAGGCTTTCATCCAGCGCAATTTTCTCTTATTATCGCTTCGTATATTCTTGTGTTCTCACTTCCTTCTACGCAAAGGCACATGCGTTGTTAATAATTACATATATCTTAGCTTTTACTTCAAACAAATAACGAACATCTCTAACCGCTCCTCTTCTCACAATGACAGCCATTATCTCGCTCTTCTCCCCACACCGGTGCCTGCACCACTTCCTTTGCATAATCTTCCACGAAAGCGGTATCAGTGGAAGACTAAAGCTGTTTCACCGATTTCAATCTGAGCTCAAATTTCTTCTGCTTTTTTTGTACGATTCCCGCCTTTCATCAGTCTTGACACAAAAAAGCCCAAAATCCAACAGCTCAGTGAGCCTGCATAGGAAGTATTATTTTATTCTCATATATAATGAAAGTAATCCAAATCTCTCTCTCTCTCTCTCTCTCTCTCATCTCTCTCTCTCTCTCCTCCCTCTCTCTCTATACACACATACGCTACAAATGTCCTTTAATATCCAATTCACTCTACCTAGGAATTAATATATTTTTATATATGTTAACCCAAGGGGAATTTTGTAGTTGATAATAATTTCGTCCTCTCATGGATTCGAACCAACGCGCAGAGGAGAAATCGGGAACATCACTAAAGTCCCGATTTCTCCTCTGTGCGCTGGTTCGAATCCACGAGAGGACGAAATTATTATCAACTAAAAAATTCCCCCTCGGTTAACATATATGTAAATATATTGATACCGAGGTAGAGCTAATTGAATGTTAAAGGACATTTTGTAGCTAAATGCATGTATATGAATCACGGTGATGTGATAAAAATTCATATATATATATATATATATATATATATATATATATATATATATATATATTATATGTATATATATATTAATATATATTATATCAATATATATAATATATATTATATATATATATAATATATATATATATATCAGACAGGAAGGCGAACAGAAATACTGAACGTGTAATCCAAAGACCAATCAAGAGCATTCCTGGAATACTCTTGATTGGTCTTTTCATCAAAAGGCCAATCAAGAGTGTCCCTGTCCGGCTTCCTGTCTGCCATGTGTATTCGGGCAGGCCTTTCCACGCACATTGTGTGTGTGTGTATGTGTAACGTCCTTGTGTAAAATTTTTAAATCACAATAATCTCTTAACTTCTCGATTTCTTCAGACTTTGGAAAATGTTGCCACTCAGGCTAGATCCAAATGACAAGGAGAAATGAGACATTCGAACTAACCTCCGAGGTATCATTACAAAGTAATGGGGCATCAGAATACCTTCATTCCGTTCTTCATTTGGATCTATTCTCAGTAGTGACAAGGGTGGCCGAAGTTTGAAGGAACTGAGAAGTTAAGAAGGTGGTGTGGTTGTTACAAAACACATACATATCTGGTGAAAAGTGACCCGTAGATTGTAATTATATATATATATATATATATATATATATATCTATATATATATATATATATATATATTTATATATTTATATATATATATATATATATATATATATATATTATATATATATATATATATACTATATATATATATATAATAAATGCGTGCGTGCATGTCCGCGTATGTATGTAATTCCTATTACGGGAATATTAACGTGATATAAATCTCCACATGAATGGCCATGGTGGTTAAAATTCCTCTTGGCTATGTATGCTTTTATACATACATAAACACGCACACACATTTATATATATAGGTAGACAGACAGATATACAATACTGTATTCATACATTGCTAATTATCTGTAGTTATACATAAATAACAACAGTTTTGGTAAAGTTGATGACACCCACCTTACCCCAACAAAATCATACCTAACCTGAATCAACAAGAGTAATTGCATCTTTACCAGTAAATCTGATTGATTAATATATCTACTATTCACCAAATTACCCGGCATTACGCTCATGGTCAATTCACCCTACTGTGTTGGCACATAAATCTTTTTTTGTATATATACAGTGGGAGCGCCAATAGGCCCAAGACGCCGTGATCCTGAGGGCGGTGTTGACACAGAAGTGGTTACTGAAGGTGTTCCTTCAGACCAAGCAACGTCTCAAGAAGATGCCCTCCTGAAAGGAGCCGAAACCCTGCAAGAGCCGGAGGACCCTGTCCTACCCAGTGAACCAGAGCTTCCACCCGACGTACTTCATAAGCACGACGAAAGCATCGTTTTCAAAGTATGTAGTATGGAAAAAATACGTTTTCATTGAAATGTCAATTCTGCAAAAGTAGTTTATTACCAAGATTATTGTCTCCTTTTTTTTTCTATGACGCGAACTGTTTTTTCTTGCACTTCCCAAAATGGAAAGCTTTAAAGACAAAAGCCATTGCGATATCGATGTCTGCAATGCCTCCGAAGAAGCACACTGCACACTTCAACAGTGTCTCCGTGTCTTTGCAGATCTTAACGGAAGAATATTCAGACAGAGCAGTCGATCTCCTATGCAATCACTTCTTCAAAGACGAACCTTTGGGCAAAGCTCTCTACCTTGACAGCCCAAGAGAAGTCGACCACTGGCTCTCCAAAGTTCTGCCACATATGGTATGGTCATCTCGCCATTTCTAATTTATCATTTAAAATAACGAAATTATAAGCATTGTTTTTCCAAAGGGGAGCTCCTAAGCAGCAATTTTTCTCATTTCTGTAGTTCTCTTTATAATTTATATACCTGCATAATGGGTGCATGAAAGGTGAAATAAGTAGTGTCTAGTATGGATCTTTTTAGCATTATAGGTATTTTTTTACCATGTTTTAAAAGTAATAGACTGCAAAAAGGAGTAAGGACAAACCTAAGTAATCAAGTGTGAAACATCAGCCGGGACATTCATTGAGAACTGGGTCGCCCCGAACTCAACTTCGTCGTCCCGTATTGGCAAAACGAACATACCTTTAGGTCAGCTTCCTTAAATGACGGTTGTTGATCGTATATTTGATGATTTCGATGTTGGCTTCCTTTCCCTTGAAACAGATCTCGCACGGGGTGTCCGTCATGGCAATAGACGAAGCAGCCGAAGGGCGACTCGTTGGCGTTGCTATCAACAGCATCAAAAGACGGGGAGACCCCCCGGGTCCTGATGACTTCTTAGCTTGGATCGACCCCAAAAAGGATCCCAAGATGTATAGGATAATTTCCTTTTTGACACAACTAGCGGGAGACATCGACTTTTATGGAAACTACAATGTCGATAGGGTACATATCATCGTTCACCTGAATGTGCAATGAACATGAAAAATGGTCCTGCACTGAACTATATCATGTCAAGCCTCATTCCATTCACAATAAAATTGACTAAACGTGACTCAATCTGAAATGTAGCCTAGAATAATCATGCTGAACAACACACACGATGTATTCCAGTTTCAAAAGCAATAACGGACTGGATTTGTTTCTCTTCATTTTAGTTTCTGAGTTTCGAACTGCTGAACGTTGACAAAGAATATGGCGGTCGTGGCATTGCATCTATGCTGGTGGAACAGAGCTGCAATGTTGCCAGGAAACAGGAATTCACTTGTTTGGTGGCAGAAACAACAGGTTAGTCAAACTGCCATTTACTTCCAAAAAGAAGAACGTATCATTTCCATTACTTACATTTCCTCCTCAATGGAACTGACATTCTTAAAAAGAAATGACTCTGAGCATTGGGTGTGTATACATGAGCCATAGACATTTTGTCACGTGGCATTACTCTTATTTTGTTTGCCAACAGGAATCTTTTCGGCCAAGATCTTCGCCCGCCATGCCTTCAAGACCATCCGGGAGGTGCAATATTCCCAATACCGTCAGAATGGTCGTCTCTGCTTCCCCAATACAGGAATCCACACTTCGGCAAGAGTCTGCGTCAAGATTTTACCCCCTATAGAAGAATCCACAACCTAGATCCTCCAATAGGACATAGGCTCAATCTATATCAATAATTCATGATGTCTTCATTTCTATTACATTCTATTTGGTTCACAGTTGAAGTTTACTAGAAATAATTGGAAGTGATGTTGATTTATGCATTTTGTGTAGATATATAATATAATAATTATAATAACACGTATTCCAAGAATGAATACAAAATAACGAACTGTATCGTCGAAGGCTTCATCATCATTAAGCGAACCATAGGAACGAACTTCAGCAAAAACCTCTTCATTCCGTAGCACTTTTCAGATAGTGATGTCTGCTGCCGTCAGTTAAGCAACTGAAGTAGATGTATGATTCCATTTGGGTTTTTATTTTTATACCTTAGTACTGATATACAGCCAGCCCCGTTCCATTGATCTTTTCTCTTTCTTTACATCTGCTCTTATGAAGTCGCGCCAGTAACATATTACAATATATATGTATAATTCTATCACAGTGCCTAGACATCATGATGATGATGATGATGATGATGATGATCTATAACACACATGAAACGATATGCTATCCACCAAGCGACATCTCAAAAGCTACAGCAGCAATTCGCTGACCAGGCAAAACCGCCGCAGAAAATGCTGTCAGGAAATCATTCTTCTTCTATACAGAAATGACCCGTTTGTGAAAAAAAATAAGACTGTAGCAATGTGTCCTTTAATAAATGTATAATAACGAATCTGTATGTAGCATTTAAAGTACAATGTAATCTCAGTCAAAGTCAAATAGCATGGATGACTAACTGTAGCTTTCGCAAACTTAGATCACAGATGACATCAGTCTCATGAAAATGCCACACTGAACTTGGTCTTTCCTTCTGTCCAAAAAGAATGCAACATTTACGCGACGATTTTGGTTTCAACAAATTGCCAGTCTAAACTCACTGTACATATCTGTTAAAGAGTGGAGCTTTATGGCCCACAGATACTTCTCTGTTTAATGCCAAACTACCAACAAACGACAAGGACACGAAGGAAACGAAAAAGGACACGAACTGGAAGCCATGCAAATACAAACAAAAGTAGCGACAATGGAGCAAAATCAACATCATACGGCACACGATTTATGTAAACATGAATCAGTAGATTTTATAACTAAAACATTCCGGAGAGTTAACGGAATAATATTACTATCACCATACAGAAACCTTAACAACACATTTATGAAGTGAACGTTTTTTCCCAGTGGCAAATTCTTCACTGATTTCATCCTAAGACTTTCTGTCCTATTTATCTTCTTATGAATGAGAGGCTCATTTTCTCCTCCTGTTCCATCTCCTCCTTCCGAGGCACATAAAAACAATTCCATCTGATAGCGTTTGAATGAACTGCCTCCCCTAACATGCCATCAACCACTTCCTGAAGGCAATACTCCCCTCGGAATGACGGCAGTTGGTGAGAGACTCGCTATTGAGCTTTCCCATTCCCAACTCAGCGCCATAAGGGACAAAAAGACCAACTCCAAATTTCAAGTGGGTCTGTCCTCCAGCACATATCGACCCCTCACGCAGTCGATACTACGCTGTTTTCTATAATCAGGAATAAAGAAATCATTTCGCATTTCACTGGGATGTGATGTGCTCTCTCTCTCTCTCTCTCTCTCTCTCTCTCTCTCTCTCTCTCTCTCTCTCTTTCTCTCTCTCTCTCAAAAATCTGTTTATTTCTTATACGCCTCATGAACTTAGAAGCACCTTGCATAAAGAAACTCATACATAACAACCATACATGTAGGCTACATAGGAAAACAATTATATCTATAAATAATGGGAACCCATACAAGTACATCTAACAAACAAACGCAAACGCACCAGCGCACGCAAACGTATATTTTATACATTATATATATAAATAAAGGTTTTTGCCACCACGAAGGAAAAAAAATGAAAAGCGAGATAGCCAAGCACTTTCGGTCTAGTTCGACCCTTTACTCAGTTGTGCCTGAGTAAAGGGTCGAAATAGACCGAAAGTGCTTGGCTATCTCGCTTTTCATTTTTTCCTTCGTGGCAAAAACCTTTATTTATACATAGCACCACGTTTTATATACTTCGTGATCAAGTTATTCATATATTATATATATAGTATATATATATATATGTATATATATATATATATATGTATATGTATATGTATGTATAATATGAGCGTGCATGTTTATTTGTTAGATGTACTTCTATGGGTCACCGGTAGACACACACACACACACATCTAAATATAGCATATTTTCATGGGCATAGTTTCTAATGAGAGCAATAATTATGAAAAATCAAATATGTTCAGGTATTATCTTGAGTTCAGTGTATTCGTTTTCTCTATTTTCCCTTACTTCGCGTGTAAATGACCCTAATTCACTTCGAACTCTTCCCAAAGCCATGCAGGTGATTCGGCGCTTCCCCTGGCTATGAAAACGAGTATTTATGTGATACAAAGTTTTCCAGGGATAAGATTTACCGAGACTGTGGACAGTGAGGTGGGCCGCTTGGATTAGTTCTCGAGTGTCTGGCGGGTCTGGTTTGTGTACCACGTGACTAGTCGAGTCCCTTTCGCATGGTATCCTTCATCGTGGCTGTAATGTCCCCCCCCCCCCCCCTCCCCACCCCTCTCTCTCTAATATATATATATATATATATATATATATATATATATATATATATATATATATATATATATATATATATATATATATATATATATACATATATATATATATATATATATATATATATATATATATATATATGGGACATCATGAATGGAGGAAAAGTGGAAACAACAGAGTGGTAGCTAGGCCTTTCGACACACGGTCCTTTACTAACTAGTAAAGGAATGTGTGTCGAAAGGCCTAGCAACCACTCCGTTGTTTTACTCTTCCTTTGTGGCATCTGCCTATATATATATATATATATATATATATATATATATATATATATATTATATACATATATATATATAATCTTGAATTAAGCTTAAGTGAGGTGTTTTCTGTTATCTGCCGATTTTTGGTTATAGTGAATTGGTTAAATCTGTTCATTGGACAATTTCAGCCTTTTGTAAGTTGTTCTATTTCAGGGCTTCGGTTGAGGTTTCTGTAAGGTGTTTCATGAAGGTGGCACCTTGGCGTTATTGGTAACGTTCACTTCTCAGCCGATTTGCAGTAGTGCACCAAACATATTCATGTCTGAAGGATTCACACGTTTCTACTGGACATATTAATCTATCGTGGCTTTGTTCATTGTAGCTTCTCTCTGCGAGGCATCCGACAAGAGGCAAGCGGTACGTAGCATCTCTAGGAAATGTTTCCAGGTGATAACAATGCTAATATTAAGGATGCAATTTTCAATCCTTGGCAAAGGCCCCCTTTTTGTATTCTTACACTTTCTCGCTCCCAAGAGTCCAAAAGTATACCATACCAACCTCTCTATCTATCTATCCTTTCGTCGTCAGAGAGAGTGAGATTTTGTTCGATACCCTCGAGGTGTACAAAGTCGTAGTTTAGTGACCCGGTTGAAACAGACTTTTCTTATGGCCTGCTAGAAGGAAATCCCTCTTCTCCACTTCATCATGTTACCAAGTACCTTCCAAGGGAGAATCCTATCTGTTAACAATTCATTTTCATTTGTTAAGTGTTTTTGTCTTATAAGACGCTCGTTACACTATAATGCTCGTTGCTAGTGTTGTCCTGTATATCCCTGTAGTGATCTCTCAAAAATAACAGCCCGAACGCCACTCGTGGCACCTTGACCTTTTTAAAGCTACTCCAGACATCGCAGACAACTTGTACACTTCCCATCGTTCCTAGGAGGTCAGACACAAACACTAAGTTCTTCCACGCATAAATCAAACCTATGAATGACCACAATTCAATAATGACCCTTCTACCTTCTGTCTATCCAAAAGAGCAAAGAAACAAGCTATTCCGAGAGGTGGCCAATCGATGAGAGCGTCTCGTTCTCACCTTCCGTGTTTCCCATCAGGACAAAAGCGTCATCCAATCAAAATGGCACCAGAGATTTCACGTAGCTTACAGGGATGCCTAAGTCAGCAGCAGTAGTCGTGTTTGTTTGTACGTGTGTGAAATATTTGCTAGTGCTCTATCTTTCCCTGTCTTCTCTTTGAATATACCTACAATAACCAAACGAGGTTCCACATGGCACCATATATTTAGGCATAGAATAAGAACATCAGTCATAATAAACAGAATAACGCTGACATACACATATATTATACAGTATGTTCCAACTGCCGGAAGATAATAATACAAATGGGAGGCGAGAAGGGAAGGAACAACATGGCAGGTTTTGAAGAAGTTGAATGTATTCCTTCTTGGCTGCTATCCCAAATGTATCAAGTCCCCATTAATGACAACATCTACAACAACAAATAACAACGGAAACTAAGGCCTTATGAGTACAAAACGGTCAAGAAGTATTTGCTTTCAATACATTTCACACTCAACAGACTGAAGATGTTTAAAGCGGCGCTTCTTGTGTGTACTCGATCTATCTGTGGCAGTTGGACATGGAAGGAACCAAGTGGGCTTCGATCAACTTTCCTCTGAACAGATGAGCCTCTGTCCTAATGACCCTTTATTATCAGTACCTAGGCTCCCCTGTCCACTCATATCGAAATAGGTGGTTTTAACGAAATCTACCACGAAATGCAAATATTAGACATTTTCAATTGAAATGACACTGAAATTTGCAAGGAAAACTAATCAAAACTTTGGTTAAAAATGACAACATTTCACTGCTGAAAGAAAAGTCCACATTTCGTGGAAGGTTTCGACCACCAATATCTGCATCACATGTGCCCAACAAAGGACACTAAAGTTGTGACCATAATATGACATTTATGTAAAATATAAATATGAGTACATAATATATATATATAAATACATGTTGTTATCTATGGTATTGTTGAAATCTTGAATGCAATTTCTATGTGTAACATAACTCAAGAGTTTTATGTTAATAATAGAAGTAGGATTTTAAAAGTTGATGGAGGAATTAAACCGACGGATCTTCCAATAACAATAAAACCAGCGAAGGTTGACCAGGTAACTTCCAGCACAAAAAAAAATAATAATAACCTTCTCTGCGCCCAAAATACCTAGTTACCTGAGCAGCCTTCGGGGGTCCTCCTAAAACTGCATGACGGCCTTACCATGCCTAAACCTCACATGATTAGCTTCTACTCATTAAGGACACAAATCATTAGTATCTGTAACCTCTTTCAGTTCCATGTCAACAGGGCCTACATGCAGGAAGAATCCCACGCCACTTTCTAACAAAGTTCAACACAGTCTATATATATATATATATATATATATATATATATATATATATATATATATATATATATATATATATATATATAGTATATAATATATATATACACACACACACACACACACACACGTCTTTTTTCGAAACATGAAAAAACAGCCTATATATATATATATATATATATATATATATATATATATATATATATATATATATATATAGTATATATATATATATATATATATATATATATATATATATATATATATTATATATATATATATATATATATATATTTATATATATCATATATACGTATATATATATATATATATATATATATATGTATATATATATATATATATATATATATATATATATATAAAACCAATGACATTTAATGAACATCATTAGAGATATGGCTATGTTGATTCCGGAAAGCTTTTAGTTCACCGTTCACCAGTCTAGTATGTACAATAACCCTTCTACATGCCATCTCCTTCAAAACTTAACAAATTTGGAAAACCACGACACTACCTGATTTGTGGCCCAGACAATGTATAAGTGTCTATAGATTCTACCTGAATTTAGGCCCTTGCAACGCATGAGCTCTTGACCTTTTCTGAGGAAACGAGGAAACTAAAATATTCTGAGGATTTCATGATGGTAAATAAACAATTGTGAAACGATAAATGGTTAATAAATAATTTAGTAGTTTTATTTACCTTCTCCCCCATTAGTGCTATTTGCATGATAGAGTATCATCAATATAAAATGTACACTGACAAGGCAGCGTGCACTCAAAAAAACCGTCAATCAAAGCACAAATCTTAATTCTCCAAGCGCTTCCCAGCTTTTTCTCCATCCGATGGAGCGTCAAATGCTGGTGGGGAATAACTATCCAACATCCTACACGCTGTAAATGGCTGGTTACTAATGTTGCTTTATTTGAAAAAATACTCGTGTGACCTTAAGACGACAGAATATGGCTGAAGCCATGAACAAGACTACACACGCATCGACAATGCCTTACTCCTGATTATCAGTAAAAGATTCAAAGTGACAGATTCCCTGGAGAAGCATCACCGTTACAAGAAATGGAAACGAATCCTATATTTTTTATCCATTCAGGAGGCAGACCCCTTGTCACAAGTAAAGGAATATCAGTTTCTATCGGCCTAGGAGAAGGTATCATGGAGACAGAAACTATTGTATTAACTCCTGCAAGACTAAAAAATAACATTATAAGTGATCAGCCCGTCTACAATAACATGACTCAATGAGAAAGCTACGGAAGATGCAATGACTATTCACTGTCAGATGATGACGCTATACCTGCTGATCAGTCAAAATACCAATATGAATTAAATACAACGAAAAACAAATAATCAAGGGTACGGAGCCACTTTATAGAAAGACTGGGTAAGATTGAGCGTATACGCGTCACGATCCAGACAAAACAAAAACGATTTTGTATAGTTCTATAAAATGAAAAGCATTTTTTCAGCACACATTCATGGCAGCTCCAACCTCCAAATATAGCCTCGTGGCTTGCATAACGACAACATTTCCTTCAACTTAGGCCACTTCTTCACTATCAGTCGCTGCAACAGACATGATTTCCAAAGGGCTTTCTCTTACAGAGCGATAGACATTACTTGAAACTTTCTTTATCCAGTGCATGAGCCCTGAAATTATAAACCAGTTACTAGCTCTCCTAAAAACCTTAATCACCCATCGCCAAGTCCACAAGTAACTTCCTCTTGAAACTTCATTACCTATTATCTAAAATCATTCAAGATACTGGACAATGTCTGTTTCGACTCAAGTCAGTTCTAATTTCCACTGGAATTTTCTTGTGCCATGAATTTCCCTCCCTTGAAATTTCGTTGCTATCTATCCATAGATGTTAGATCTAAGTTCTATGCGATACTCAAACTGTTTTGACCCCTAACTTGCAATACAACAGAGATCGGAGACCTTTTCTTCCTGTGAAAACGATAAACCGAAATTAGGATCAAGAGACAAGATGGAAATATCAAGTCCATAAGTGGCAACAAAGGAAGGAGAGAATGACTGGACATAACAATAAAGGACAGAAATGGAACTCTTTCCACAAGATATAAACGTAAAGTCAATTTCGAAAGCTCATTTAATATGGCAATGGATAGACAACATCTACATTTTACAGAAACTCTGCCTACTTGGAAATTTTTATCACTGGAAACAAGATCTATGATATGACATGATGGTAATCTCTCAATTAAGATTGTAAAAGGTATAAAAGGCCTTAAAGAAAATGCTTTGATACCTGACATGTTATAACTAAACATATGGGTCCTAAGAATTGGAAAAATAAGTTGACTGTCAAAATTTCAAAATAAAGAATTTTGAGAATGTATGATAACTAACGGTTTGATGCTGCTGGCCATTTTTTCAAGAAAAAATTCGTAACAATTTATCACATTACTGACAACGGAATAGCTTACAAACATGAAGCAGACATTCATCGAAAAATCATGACTGAAAAAGTACCACAAAAATCACCCTAAATGAGTATCACTAAAACTTTTCAGCACCCTAATCTGGTTACCAACCTTGTGATGAGGAAAAGCCCTGGCAACCAGGAATCCCAGGAAATGAGGTCCAATATTGTTTACAACTGTGAGTGATCAGGAGAGACATGCAAGTGCCTCTCAATAAGCTATATTAGGCTCACGAGGCAACTATAAGGACCCAACTTCAAGGCCATGGCAACATTGGAACCATCCACCAACATTTTGTGGAAGTGCAGAGCAAGAAAATGTTTCTTAAGTAAGCAACTTCGTGGACAAAATCTAAATCTGTGAAAATTTTCTTTGTTAATTTTCCTTTTAGTAGATTTTTTTTATTAATCCTTAATTTTGTATTCTGCTTAACTATATTTTGGAATGTAGTTCTATTCTCAATCATTAAGTATTTCTGATGAAGGCAGCTGTCTCCAGATGAGAATAAAAATGAGCAACACAACGTTCATTTTTGTCTCTTCCTTTGGACTTATGGTCTCGAAGACAAAAGGCTCAGATTATTATTATTATTATTATTATTATTATTATTATTATTATTATTATTTTATTATTATTATTATTATTATTATTATTATTATTAATTATTATTATTATTATTATTATCATTATTATTATTATTATTATTATTATTCAATTCATATGGAACAGGCCCAAAGGGGCCGCTGACTTTAATTTCAAGCATCCAAAGAATATGGTGCTCATTGAAAGAAGTAACAGCAGGTAAATGGAAATACAGAGCAGATAGATTATTATTTTATTATTTTATTATTATTATTATTATTTTATTATTATTATATTATTATTATTATTATTATTAATCATAAGATGAGCCCTATTGATATGGAACAAGCCCACAGGGGCCACTGACTTGAAATTTAAGCTTGCAAAGAATATGGTGCTCATTAGCAAGTTAGAGACGGTAAAGGGAAATACAGAAAAGGGAGCTCTCATTTATTTAAAAGAAAATATTAATTAATAATTAGATAACAATGTATTAAAATGCAAGAAAATGGCATTAGAGTACTAATGAATTACATCTTCGCTTGAACTCTTGAAGTTCCAATTGCACGACATCCTCAGGGAGACTTCCAAAGTCCAAAGGTGTGAGGATTAAAGGACTACTGGGACCGAGAAGTTCGACAGCGAGGCACCTTTACTGCATATTGGTGCTGCTGTTCAGCAAATCTAGTTGCTCTCGGCAGGAAAAGGGGATCGTAGATCAACTGTGAATGTGAAAGATCTCTATTGAAACAAGTCATAACTGACAATGTCAGTAAATAGAAACCTACCACCACGAACCACCCGATCTAAAAGAGATAAACCTCCTGCAGAGGAAGACATTCACACCGGAGAACAGCATTCTAATAAAAGAAGGACAAATGACCTATATCAGGTTGCACAGATTTTATCATTTATAAACATATAAGGCCTTACGTACAATATCTAACAACCGTGCAGCATTTGCTAGCACTGTCATTGGATGTTTCTCAGAAGTAAGATGCAAATCAGAATGCCATGCAGAGTCCTTTCTGGAGTTCGTCAACCGACAACATCCAAACATAAGGTTTACTATGGAGAAAGAGGAAAATAACAGGCTTCCTTTCCTTGATCTTATTGTTTCCAGAGGTGACCCAGGCTTTTACAAAAGTGTGTATAGAAAAAAAACATATTTACTGGTTTGGGAATTAATTTTTATAGTTCGTGTTTCTTTACTTTTAAACGGAACTCTATTTTAACCCTCCTCCATAGAGCTTATACTCACTCACCAAACTGAATGAGCTTTCACGACGAAATATCCTTTCTGGTGAGATATTCTAATAATAATTGTTTTCCTTTACGACTTTTATTCAGATCTCTAAACAAACTGCTAATGGAAAAAAATGTGCATTCAACACCTGTATCTACTGTACAGGCTGAAGATGTTTGCAAGTTTCCCTTTCTTGCATGATGATACCTTCAGGAGAGCATGCACATCCATTATTCAAAAGAGGTTTCCGGCTGTGGACTTGAAAATTATCCCCAAAAATCCCTTAACTATTGGATCTCTGTTTAGAGTCAAAGACTGAGTCAGTCCTCTGCTTTCGTCCAGCGTCGTATATAAATACACTTGCCCGAGATGTGATCACGGGACATACGTGGGATGCACGAAGAGGCTGTTGAAGGTTCGAATAGATTCCCACAGGGGCATAAGCCATAGAAACAGGTAGTAGGTTATCTAATCCGGAACAATCTATTATACGTAATCATTCAAAAACATGCAAAACCTATATTGACAGCAAGGATTTTTCTATCTTGGGCCAATAACTGCGGAACAACAACCACCTGACTATTTTCGAATCTATAATCATCAAAAAGACTGTACCGTCGTTCAACACCCAAACGTCCTCTGTAAAATTGTTCATATCGTAGTTTGGGCAGCTGGTTTGCCTCACTCTGTTTTTACTTATTTTTGTTAGTCTTACTCTTTCTTTTGAATAGGTAGGTGTTTCTAAGATTTTAGTGAAGTCCTGTACTTGTAATTTGTTTGCCTTTGAAGGTGCTGTTGAATTTTAACTTTTTACTTTATAAATATAAATTAAATATAAATTAAATCAAATTGAGTATTAATGTTCGCAAATGTTATATATTTTTAACCTTGAAAATGCGACTTGGAATTCGTCGCGAAACGTCGGCATTGAAATAAACTCTTAAAAGACGAGGATGCCTTTCCCTACTACTTCCTTCGTGATATATCTTTCAACTCCAGTTCCGGCACTTATGTGTATATATATAAATATATGTATATATAACTAAAAATAGCAGTGGGCCAGGAACACTACCCTGTGGAACTTCAGACACAATAGACCTTGGTTCACTAAAGATCCCAACAACAGCAACACATTGCCCCCTACTAATAAGGAAATCAATCCCAAAACATATCTAGCCACTCCAAGATTCTGAAGTTACATACATATAAGAGCCGTATGATTTACTACATCGAAAACAGCACTACAATCTATCTGAATCAATCTGCACTCAAAACCATTATAAAGGTTCTCTTGCAAATGGCATATCAGATGCAAAAAAGCATCACAGGTACCTAACTGCTTCCTATATGCATATTGACTATATTGACTATCACTTAGGAGAGGTGTGTTCTTAAAATATAACCCCCACACAGGCCAAATAAGCACACACACTATATATATATATATATATATATATATATATATATATATATATATATCATAATATATATATATATATGCTGTTGCTTTCGTAACGCATATTTCTTCTCTATAACCATGAAATGTTGGAAAAGGGTTTGCAATATTTTCAGATTCCTTGTTTAGCCTAGAGTTATAGTATGTTCTAAAAATGTATATTCAGATTTCGCATAACGTAATTTAAAAGTTGTGAATATAACTAAGAAGTGAAAAGAGAGAGAAATTTTTGCATTGTACATAGCGCGAGGCATGCTCGATTTTGTTTACATAACTTGTCATCACTCGAGATAAGGAAAGCTCAAAGTCTCCGTTTTGTTTTGAAATCCTGTCAATCATACTCGTTCGAGTCTGTTTCAAACGTGTACGTCTTTCTCGAGAAGTCACGTGGAAATTTCACCATATTCCTCTGGTATTGCATCATCTTTTCGCAAGATTGTTCTAGAACCTTCTGTTTGAGCATTCGTCATCTTTGGGAAGTGACGACATTTACTTTTGCTTTCTTTATAAATAATTATTCCTTTCATATTAAAATACCTTTATTGTCTTAAATCACGTAATAATATTTGTTATTTGTGATTGTATTTTGTATTTCTCTTTAGACATTGTTTTGAAAGAGAATTTTTATGAAAGTAATTGTCTCTCGACCCCAAAACGTTTTGTGTGAC
>NC_061089.1:29851898-30071898 GCF_015104395.2 Macrobrachium nipponense
CATGCCTTTGGCCTTCTCTTGACCAACACTGTTGTACAGGTTGTGAATGCCAATCCATCGAAGGGTCTGTCCTTGGCCAAATGCGAGCCACAGCTGCTGCAGACCCATCCTTTGCAGAGTTGGGAAGACACTCAGGCCAATGACAAGGACATCTGTGTCACTGCCTTTGACCATGATAGACTTGCTCCCCTGTCCTGCCTCCTCATGAGAACATTCATCCAGTTCAAGTATACTCACTTTGTGTGTGCTATGTGCTTGGGTTCCCTTGGTCATAATAACCACGTTTGGTGCAGAAATCTGAGCAATCTTCCCCAGCCTTGCTGGGTCAAAGTTAAGCGGCATTTCACCAATCTCCTGGAACAAGGGCACATTGGTTGAAATCATTACGTACCATCATATTCAGGATTATGATGAACACAGGCCAAGGATAAAGTTAGACTTTCATTTTTCTTGTCCTCCTAGCAAAGACATCATTTGCTCCAGTCGGTCTTCCTTTTGCCTGTGATTGAATTTATATAGGCCATTATGATCTCTAGACGAAGGCCGAGGGACTATCATTTTACCAGTTGCCAGATTTCTTTGCATTTCCTTGATACTCCTTTCAAATTTCTTCTTTTATTTTTATTGATTCATTTGGCTGTTTTAACAATACAGATAAGTAGGAAATACAGATTTTTTTTTTTTTTATGAATCTTCAACTGATCTGGCATCTCTATCTGAAAGTTTACCTGTCTTAGCAGAAACCTCTCCTTTACAAATTGGCTGCTGGTCATAGAGGTCCATAAATTCGGGTTTAAAGTTATTTACGTCCATTTATATGGGTCTGAAACGTTTTTGGCAGAAAACTTACTGAAGTATCACAAACAGAGGTTCCTTTTACTAACCTAATGGAAGCGAAACAAGCTAACAACTTATATTTTATACATAAGATTCATTAAGTTAATGATGAATTTCTGTTGTTGCTGGCTGTAATTCCATAATACTGATTTAATGTTGATGGTGATTTGGAGGTGAGCTGAAAATTTGTCCTTAGATGTAAAATTACAAAATTAACAGAAACACTTTAAGAAAATTCTGGATAATCTTGATAGCTGAGGTAAAGAAGATCCTGATGGTTTCTTACCTTTGTTTTTTAAAAACGTTTCTAATGTGTTTTCGTCCAAGATTAGTAGATTCTGTAGATTTTTATGTCGATATAGTATCTTTGCGGACAAGCACAAGCTTAGTAATACAGTGCCCGTTTCAAAGAGTGGTATATCTGCAGATTGCAGTCATTACAGGCCAATTTCTCTGCTCGCTGTGCTCTCCAAAGTTGCCGAGAAACTTATCTTTAAGCCACTATGTAATGTGGAATCAAAAGGATTGTTAGTTGATACTCAATAAGCATGCAGAAAGCAGTTACATACCTGTGATGCTTTTTTAGACTTAATATGACATTTGCAAGAGAACCTTGACAAGGGTTTTGAGTCTAGAGTAATTCAAATGGGTCTTAGTGCTGGTCTCAATTTAATAAATCATAGGGCACTTCTTTAAAAACTTCAGAATCTTAGAGTTGGTGCATTCTCTGAAACCTTAGCCACTGTTTCTTTCTTCATTTCAAGAATTGTTACTCAAGCTTAAAGTTTAATTTGGTAGGATAATGAGCCCCTCATATTGCTTTACCATAACAGTATGTATTCGCATCAACAAACACAATTCCATTTCAATACCGCCAGATGTCTTTTTTCAAATTTCATATTTTAAGAATGAAATTCATCCACAAGTTATTTTCATCATTGACCTACTTTTCACTTTTGGAAATATATTCTGAACTTTGCCACGTCTACAACAACACATACGTTAGGTGTGTGCAGCTTTTATTGCGACATATAATTTTCAAGGTAATCCTAATTATTTACTTCACATCCGAGACTTTGTCAGCAGAATTTCAAAATCTCTGGGTGGGTGGGGGAGAAACAAAGCTGGCATAGGTTTGTTCCAGAAAGGCAAGTGATAGCTGACAGGCTCAGCAAGAGAAAGTGGGTCCCATTATTAGAGTAGTCACAAAAATAGAATCGTCATGACTCTTTGGCACCTATGGAGTATATTAAAAGTATATCTGTTCAAGAGGAGCCTTAGCCATATGCTACCCTTTTATTGTTCAACTCAGCCACACCTAACAAATTTTAGTGACAATAGAAGTGGTTTGCATATCTGCTACACATAGTGGTGGACAGTCCGAGTGTCTCCTGACCTGAAAGAAACTACTAAAGCAGCTGCACTTGTACAGATTCAACAATGGCCTGGACATTCTTCACTTTGACTCAGGACCTCAACCAGCAACTAGAAGATCATATGAAATCAAATCTATAACAGGGATAGTAAAAGGAGCACCAATTCAGTTAACCCTACTATACTTCTAATTGCTCACTCCCTCCTATTATCACAAATACACAGAAAATAATGTCTCCTCAAAGATATTTGAACTTTGTAGCCTCAACTTGTATTCCACTGTGGAGTTGAAGAGGCTCATCCAGTACTTGGAAAAAGGTCCCCAGGTGGTCACTCAAACTCTGAACTAAGATACCTCCCTGATCCTGAGAGGATGCCTCCTTGTTGGATTTCATACGGAAGACAATCTTGCTACTGCCCTTTTCACCTTCAAGATGGGCCACGGTGATGCATGTATGACTAGGAAGGTCACATCCACTGCAGACTGGCTGTCAGAGGGCCTGTCACTTGGTCCTGACTTATTGTGAAGACCCAAATTGACTAGGAAATATAACTTTCACAAAACCCTCTATATCATTCTTTGCCGGCCATCACCAATACAGTAATGCAGATGACCTCTTAGTCTGGGCCTGTCAAGCTTTTCACTAGGGTGAAGAAGGGACTTCAGAGGGCAACTCTTGAATGTTCCTCTCCACAAGGCAAGGAAAAAGCAAGTAAAGGCAAATGATTTACAAAAGCCTACTGCAACATAATGGATGACACAACAGAACAGGATGAAAGCGCAAGTCCATGAAGTCAGACCACTCTACTATTGTGGCTTTTAAAAGTAACTTGGAATTGTCCTTCATTTTATGTGCAGATACCTGTCAATGTCAGCAAACCTCCACTACTTTTTAACACATGCGATATATCTCTTCGCTGATAGAGTTTATATTTACTGGAACTCATAATCATGGCACATCATGTACAGACATCATGTTTGGCACATTCATGTACAGACATTCATAATCATGGCACATCATGTACGGACATTCCATTTCATGGTAGTTCATCATCTTTCCTCCTTGGCATTGTTAAAAGACAAAGACTTCTGGGGTAATTGATAATGCTAAGTTTGCTTCCTTTTCCAGTCTAGAGAACTATTACCTGATACAAGTGCCCTGCTTTCCACATTATGGGTTTTGACTTTGCAATGTACCACAATTATTACATCCACAAATTTCAAAATATGGATCCTACAGGGATATGCAGACGATGCAGTTTTATTCTACTGAATCTCCCACCTCAGTAGCAATTCAGGCATATATAAGATCACTGAAGTTGTTGTCTGACAAGCTTCTTAAAACACAAAAAATATTTTCCATATAATACAGCGAGTGCCCTACACCCAGTATTATGAATCTCCGTGTCCCACACGCAGCTTACTCGGAAAATGAGGAAGGCGCTTAAAGCATATTTAAAATCCTAACAGCGCATGCGTTATGAGACCCCCTTCTTTTTCATAAACAAGACTCTGAACCAGAGTCGTATAGGCGTATATTTGATTAATGGATTTCTAAAGTTTTATTGTAATGCGATCGAATATTTACAAACACCATAAAATTCATTTTTTAAAAATGCACTTAATTTTGTAATCATTGCCCATTTCATGTAAAATTGCTACTTACCTGTTGAAAATAAAAGTTTAGCCCTTAAAATTAAATAAATGCATGCAAAATAAACTTTGATAACCTGGATGAAGTCTTCTCTACCATGCATACCGAGAAAGTATATAGCAAATAATTACTGATGAAACTAACTTCATTTTACATATTTCACTTTCTTAAAAATAAAAAAATAAAAAAGTACAAACCACAACCTTTTTGAATGCTAAATACATTACTGCCTACAACAGGTACTTTAAGTCCTACAAAGTAAATAACTCGGCCAGATTACTTGAAAGTAAAAACTATAGGATCCTTCCTAGAGTGTGACCCCAAAAGGTTTTTAACTCGGTATGTATCCACCTTTGCAGCGTGCTTAGTACAAGCCCGTTGGGGATGACCGTAAAAACATAAACAAAAGGCTGTAAATATCATAAAGATAATAACCCCGAAGAAATATTAGTCCTAGATTAAGACCTCCCGAACTTTGTTGGGGCTCACTACCTAGGAAAGATCAGAACTAAACTCCTAAAAAAGCTCATAAGGTAATTGGTATTAGTGCGTGCTTAGATTGTAAAATGTCAGGAGTCACCAAATCATGCATTTTCTTATCAATTTCTGACATCAGTTCAGGCCTTTGAAATGGATCATGGGGGAAAAAAAGAACTATGACACGAAGTGAAACTTACGAGAATGAAAGTTACATCAATTATTAAACGTTGTTCTTGAGCCACCAAAAGTAAAAACAATTACTGGTAGGATGAAAAATAACTGCTATTATGATTTGACGAAAGAAATCAAAACACAATTAAGTCAGAAATGAATAAGTCGGACGAACTAGCCACGAAAGCTGGGTGCAAGCGCTGGGGAGGCGCGACCCACCTTCCAAACACAGTCGCACAAACCTACCTTTCCAGATTTTGCCTCGGATTGGCAATTAGCCTGCAATGCTACATAACTCATGAGCCAGTCCAGCAGCATGGAAGGGACACTCTGGGGGATGGAAGAGGGAGGCAAAATAATCAAAATAAGAAAAATCAAAATAATTTGCGGGACTAGCAACTCAGTGAAGAGACGTAAGTAAAACCAGCCGTCTTTTCGAGTATTGTACAGTCATATAAGCTCATTCCGTGATATGGTTCGGCAAGGGTCAACAACATGAGCAAGGGGGGAGGGGGGGTGATTGTGCTGGAGAGATCCAATGTTTGGTCATTGCCAAAATATCATATTAATTATAACTGATATGCACAGAAATGTCCTAATATACCCTGTGCTAATTCGCCTGCGCAACAATAAACAGTAAAGTAACAGTTCCAAAACTGAGAGAAATTGACTTCTCTGATATTGGCACAACCAATCACTAGATCGCCCTTAGGGAAAAGCGGTGGAAACTTAGAAATTAACAACAAAAATACATAAAAGGCTTCATTTACTCTCAGAAACAGGAGTTTATTTTATCACTGATATTATAGACATGCAAAATACACAGAATTCTATAAAAAAAATAAGTGGTATATTATAATATAAAACTGTATCATACAGAATACATGAAATATGGTAACAAACTAAAATTTCAGATTTGAAATGCATATAAAAAATTATATATATATACTATATCATATATATATATACATATATATATACATATATATATTATATATATATATATATATATATATATATATGGGGTATATATATATATATATATATATATCAATAGTCTTAGTAAAATGATATTGTTATAATAAAAAAAAACAATAAAGTTTCATACATACTTACCTGCAGATATACATAGCTAAGACTCCGTCGTCCCCGACAGAAATTCAAATTTCGCGCCACTCGCTACCGGTAGGTCAGGTGATCTACCTGCCTGCCCTGGGCGGCAGGACTAGGAACCATCCCCGTTTTCTATCATATTTTCTCTCTTCCACCTGTCTCCTGCGGGGAGGCTGGGTGGGCCATTAATCGTATATATCTGCCAGGTAAGTATGTATGAAACTTTATTGTATTATAACAATATCATTTTCATACAATGAACTTACCTGTCAGATATATACATAGCTGATTGGCACCCTTTGGTGGAGGGTCAGAGACAGCTAATATGGAATAGACAGGTAAACAACATATGTTGTAGGTATAAAAGAAAAACCTTGGTTCCTACCTGATAGGTGGTAGACTTCGTGGCTGTAGCCCGGTAGTCTGCATCACCTCAAGACTTTAGCGAGATATTAGATCTATGGCTAGAGTTCTTGTGGGTCTGTCGATGGGTATAAGAACCGCTTACTCGGCAGAGCCTAAAAGGACTTTGTCAATGGGTACTGGACCACTTCTATGACAACACACCTTGTGAAGGAGCATAACCAATCCCGACCACCTGATCCTAACCACCATGTTAGTATATAGAATTGTTCTGAGTTATCCCCGAACTCATAACAAAAAACCCATACTCGAAACGAAAAACTCATTTATACAAAAATTCTCAAAAAAAAAAAAAAAATTTAAAAATTTTAAAATACTCCCCTAAAAGATATCACAAGAGTTCCTTACTGAAACAACAGTGACTGTCCGCCAGTGCAGCACTAAGCCCTCCTTTGTCAGCAGGAATCTAGAACATATCTAGTAGAAGGTATGTGCAAATTTAAGGATTGGTGTTTGTTCTCCCCGTACCCAGTATTGTATCCGCCGATACAAATGGTCCCAGAGAAAAACATTTCTCGTAGGTCACGCGAACGTCTTTAAGATAGTGAGATGCAAAAACTAAAGGGCTGAATTGCACCTCCAATATGTCGTGTCAATGATTTTCTTTAATGACATATTCTTCTGAAAAGAGAGAGACGTCGCCACTGCTCTAACTTCATGGGCTTTTACTCTTAAAAGCGGAAAAAGAGTCGTCAGGACAGAACTTGTGAGCATCCGTAATGACGCTCCTAATGAAGAAGCTAATGCGTTCTTAGACATGATTCTTGTGGGGTGGTCCTTAATCGAACACCAAAGACTTTGTCTAGAGCCTCCCATTTGCTTCTTTCTTTGTAAGAACTTCAAGGCTCTTACCGGGCAAAGAGACCTCTCTGTTTCTCTCCCTACCAGACTCGATAAGCCTTTGATCTCGAATCTCTTTTGGGCCAAGGGATTCGATGGATTTTCATTCTTCGCTAGAAACAGAGTTCTAAACGAGCAAAAGGCCGAGTCTTTGTTAAAGCCGACTTCATCTTCTAGGGCATGAAGTTCGCCAACTCTTTTGGCTGTAGCCAAAGATAGGAGAAACAAGCATTTTCTTGTTATATCCCTGAACGAAGCTACGTGGGGAGGCTCAAATCTGTCCGAACGAAAGGAACTTGAGAACTACGTCCAGGTTCCAGTTGGGTGGAGTTAGTTCCTTCGATTTTGTCGTTTCAAACGATCTAATCAAGTCGTGCAGATCTTTATTGTCAGCAATGTCTAGGCCTCTGTTTCTAAATACTGCCGACAGCATGCTCCTGTATCCTTTGATTGTCGATACAGACAAATGAGAGACCTCTCTCAAGAACAACAGGAATTCGGCGATTTTGGTTATAGAGGTACTGGAGGAGGACAACTTCTTAGACTTGCACCACCTTCTGAATACTCCCACTTCGACTGATAGACTCGTCTAGTGGAAGCTCTGCGGGCTGCTAGCGATAGCGCTTGAAGCTTCGCGAGAAAACCCCCTCGCTCTGACAAGTCTTTCAATAGTCGAAAGGCAGTCAGAGCGAGAGCGGGGAGGTTTTGATGAAACCTCTCGAAGTGTGGCTGTCTGAGAAGATCCATCCTTTTTGGAAGGGATCTTGGGAAGTCTACTGTCCACTCCAGCACCTCTGCAAACCAATCTTGTGCTGGCCAAAACGGGGCTATCAGGGTCATCCTTGTCCCGTTGGACGCTACGAACTTCTCAACACTTGTCCCAGGATTTTGAAAGGGGGGAAAGCGTACAGTTCCACATGAGACCAGTCCAGCAGGAAGGCGTCGACCACGAGAGCTCTTGGGTCTTCCACCACTGAACAAAAGACTTCCAGCCTTTTGGAAAGGAATGTGGCGAACAGATCTATGTGAGGAGTGCCCCAAAGATCCCAAAGACTCTGGACAACACCTCTGAATGAAGAGTCCATTCTGTGTGAAGGACCTGGCTTCTCCTGCTCAGTATCTGTCCGCCCTGATGTTTCTCGTCCCCTGAACAAATCTTGTTAGGAGGGCGATGTTTCTTTGTGAGGCCCAAATTAGCAGATCTCTTGCTATCTCGTAAAGAGACACAGAGTGTGTTCCTCCCTGCTTCCGAATGTAGGACAGGGCTGTAGTGTTGTCCACATTCACTTGGACCACACTGTTCGTCACAAAGGGTTCGAAGAACTTTAGCGCTAAGTGAACTGCTAGAAAGTTTTCTTTGCAATTTATGTGCCAGGACACCTGTGCTGTCTTCCAGGTGCCTGACACTTCTCTCGGTCCTAGTGTTGCTCCCCAACCCTTCTCCGATGCGTCGGAATACAACACTCGGTTTGGGTTCGGAACTTCCAGAGAAATTCCCTTGTTCTCTTTTAGAGGGGACAACCACCATTGCAGGTGTGGTTTCATTTCCCTTGGAAGGAGAAAACTGTCGGAGAGAAGGTCCCGTCTTCCAGTTCCACGATCTCTTTAGGAAAAACTGAAGAGGGCGAAGATGTAGTCTTCCTAGCGGAAAGAACTGTTCGAGCGAGGAAAGGGTGCCTAGTAGGCTTAACCATTCCCTCGCCGAAGTTCGTTCTCTCCCTAAGAAAGAGAGAGATTTTTTTTCTTTTTTTCCAAGCCTCTCACGATTCTCTCTTGCGAAGGAAATACTCGAAAATCCCGAGAATCCATCTGAATCCCCAGATAGACCAAGTTCTGTCTGGGAATCAGCTGTGACTTCTCGAGGTTCACGAGTAGTCCCAACGCCTTTATCAGGTCTAGGGTCAAAGAAAGGTCCTCCAAACACTGTCTCTCTGTTCTGGCCCTGATGAGCCAATCGTCCAAATATAGAGAGATGTTGACGCCTTTGAGGTGAAGAAACCTCGCCACATTCTTCATCAGGCTTGTGAAGACCTGAGGCCGCTGTGGATAGGCCGAAACACAAGGCCCTGAACTGAAAGATCCTTCCCCCCGTCATGAAACGGAGGTACTTCTTCGACGAAGGGTGAATCGGGACATGAAAATAGGCGTCCTGGAGATCCAGCGACACCATCCAGTCTCCTTGACCGTACAACGCCGCAAGGACTGAGGCCGAAGTCTCCATAGAGAACTTCTCCTTTCGAACGAACTTGTTCAGAGCGCTGACATCTAGAACTGGTCTCCAGCCCCCCGAGGCTTTCGCAACCAGGAAAAGCCGATTGTAAAACCCCGGAGAGTTTTGCTCTAGAACCAGTTCTATAGCTCTTTTGTCCCACATTTGATCACCATCAGACGAAGAGTATCCCTCAGTACAGGGTCCCTGTATCTGGCTGACAGTTCCCGCGGAATGGTCGTTAGTGGAGGACTGTCTTGGAAGGGGATAATTGATATCCCTTCCTTATTATGGACATGGAAGAGGCGTCTGAGTTTATGAGTGACCAGGCGTCTGCAAATTCGAGAAGCCTGGCCCCACTGGTGTTTGGAGGCTGTCTGTCTCACTTCCCTTTTCTTAAAGGGACGGGAAGGAGCCTTACCTCTCCTCTCAAGACCTCTTCTCTCTTAGAGGTAGCTCTGGAGAGAGGCCCTCCTCGAAAGGGCTGAACCGTAGAATTCGGTCCTTTCTTGTCAACAGAAACAAGAGGTCTCTTCTTCCTTGCAGTTTGCAGGAGAAGATCCTGAGTCGCCTTCTCAGTCAGTGATCGAGAAATGTCCTTCACTAACTGAGAAGGAAACAGGAAGTCAGACATGGGAGCGAAAACCAGGGCTGCTCTCTGTGAGGGAGAAACCGCCTTGGTTAGGAATGAACTAAAAATACTCCTCTTCTTAAGGAGTACTGCTCCGAAAAGAGAGGAGATTTCTCCCGATCCGTCTTGTACCACCTTGTCAATACAAGCAAGAATACTGAGAATGACTTCTGGGTCAAGACCATCCGAGTCATGAGCTTTCTTAGACATCACCCCAAGGGACCAGTCTAGGAAATTTAAACACTTTCCAAAATATGGAAGAGTCCCTTGAGGAGATGATCCGTCTCCGAAATAGCCCAAGACACGCGAGCTCCATTCAAAGCGTGTCTCCTTGAGAGTCAACCAAGGTTGAAAGTCCGCTTCGGCTGCCGCTGGGAGAGAAAGTTCCCATGTTCTCCCCAGTTCGGTACCAGAAACCTCTCTTGCCAGAAAGTATGGCTGGAGGCATACAGAAGGTATTCTGCCCCAGATCCTTCTTAGACAACATCCATTTGTCTAAGGACTGAAGCGCTCTCTTCATAGAGATCGTAGGTCTCATCTTCAAGACCGACGAAGACTTAGGCACAATCGCACTCGAAAACAGTGATCGAGGCGAAGGAGGAGTCTAGGCAGGTAGTTTAAAGAATCTCCGTATTCCCGTAAAAGGAAGGTCAGTCAGAACTTTATTATATAGTTCGAGACTCCTTCTCTACGTCACCCTCTTCTTCCGAATTCCTTCCTTCTACACCTTGTGGAGAATCGGCCTGAAAAACGAGAGGATCTTCATCCCGTTTCTCTCTCTACTGGTGACAAACTCCTACTAGGAGAGGGCTCATAGAGTGAACGACTCTCTGCTCCCTCTCTCACGTCTAAAAGAAGTCTCGCGTCTGCCTTGACTTCTCGCGCCTGAAAAGCTCCTCGCGTCTTGGCTGGCGCCTACGCGCGTTGTCTGGCCCGCCCTCGCGCTTGGGGCTGGCGCTTCACGCTTGGCTGGAGCGTGTAGCTTGGCTGGCATCTCGCGCCTGGCTGACGTCTCGCGCTTGTCTGGCGCCTCACGCAACTCCTCGCGCCTGGCTGAATCCTCGCGCTTGGCTGGCGCCTCGCGCTTGGCTGAATCCTCACGCCTAACTGGTGCCGTCGCGCCTGGCTGGTGCCTCAGGCCTGAGCGTATCCTGTGATCTCGAGCAACTCGCTCGGAAAGAATCCTGAAGTTTGTACTACGCCTCGTTCTTTGCCTGGAAGACGTTCCTTATGTCCTGGCGGTCGACTGCTTCTCCACGTCTGGTCTTGGAGAAAGAAGACGAGACTTCTTAATAGGAAGTGCTAGCGTCCTTCTTGCGAGGGGATCCCTTGAAAGAACTCCCACCAAAGAGGCAATCTGCTCTTGAACTGCCAGCAAAAGCTCCTCTTGGAAGCCACCCCAGCGTCCTCTTCAATAGAAGAAGCAGGAGACCTCGAAGGAGTGCGATCATCAAATACCCCATCTCTAGGAGGCGTCGAAACCAGCTTATCCTTCTTGATAGAAGAAGGAGCTTCCTCCGAGAAGCGCTCCGGGCTCGAGTCGAACGCGCGCTCTTTCCAATGCCTTTTTCAGTGGCCTAGAAAGATCCGAGTCCTTCCACCCTCGTTTAGGTGAAGGAGAACCGGACGACGAGAAACAATCTCGTAGGACGCTTCTATTTGAGCGGTTCCTGAGCAGACTGTAACGAAACAGAACCTGCTGAAGGGACGCCTGACCGTTGGGGATTCCCCACCCCACAACCTCCGTACGACTTTCGACTTTCCTACTCCTCTGGGTATGTGAGTTTGGAAGAGGTCTAGGCCTGGGAGCATCGCAGGGACGGTCAGACGCCCCCTCCACAACACTGGGAACACTCACTTCACTTAGTAATTCACAATCACTAGCCTTACCTTGCATGGCCGCCATCTTTGTCTTCAATTTACGAAGCGTAGCCTTTCAGATTGGCGATTTCAGAAGCCGAATCCGAATGCAAAGCCTGTGAGGATTCAGATACATAGGGAGAATCATATTCATTAATCAAAGGAGAGTTAGACTCAGAAAAAGGCTCAATAGGCCTTGTACTCACACTCTTTTGTGCAGCTCGTCTAATCCTATCCCTCTCTAACTTCTTCAAGTAAGAAGTTAGAGTCTTCCATTCATTAGCATCCAACTTTTCACACTCAATACAGGTGTTAGCCAAAGAACAGTCAAACCCCCTACATTTACGACATACAGTGTGAGGATCAACCGAAGCCTTCGGTATCCTCACCTTGCAGCCTTCATTCACACACACTCTCACACTAACACTTGAATCAGACATTCTAATAGAAAAATCCAAAAGCAAGTCCAAATCCATTCCACAGTAGCGAATGCCAAAAACAACGATCCAGTACGTCACCAAGAAATCCAATAAAGATGGATCAATAAAGTCTTGTAAAGCGAAATTCCAGTCAGAGGTAGTAACAACAATGTTGATACCACCGGCGACAGAGAAAATATGATAGAAAACGGGGATGGTTCCTAGTCCTGCCGCCCAGGGCAGGCAGGTAGATCACCTGACCTACCGGTAGCGAGTGGCGCGAAATTTGAATTTCTGTCGGGGACGACGGAGTCTTAGCTATGTATATATCTGACAGGTAAGTTCATTGTATGAAAATACCTTTACTCTGGATCTTTGCTGCTAGCGCTCCAGCGCTATTGTGTACATGGTAGCACCTTAGAAAAATGCATTGGAAAATTCTTTTTTAAAAACAATTCAACAACACTAACTATACTGTTTTGGGTATTATTAGTAACACAGAGATGAGCACTGCTTAAGAGCATACTTTATGTAGTTAAAAAATTTCATTCACGGGATTTTAATCGACGATCTCATTCAAATGGATGATATATGTTATGTTCACGACTGAGCGAACAGTAAACGCCGGCCAGTAAGCACCTGAGGCCATCTTACGTATTGCTGATGACGCAGAAGGGAATCTGTTTTCTAGATAAAAGGGAAAACTTCCAACCCATCCTTAGTATGACCATCTCCCCATCGGGCCTCATCCCACAATAACGTTTACATTTTAACAAATCAACCACCTTTATGTTTACCAATTATAATCATAATTTAGTACACAAACATTCACGACTCTTCATTTTATTGAATTACATTCCCTCTCCTTCCTAACTCCACAATTATATTTCAACATTTCGTTTCCTTACTTTGACTTGCATTTGACTATGCATTTTATACATATTAGTTCTTTCACGACAAAAATGGAAGTTACATGATTGTATGTCACTCTTTTGTTTGTTTGTATGGTGCTTTTACGTTGCATGGAACCAGTGGTTATTCAGCAACGGGACCAACGGCTTTACGTGACTTCCGAACCACGACGAGAGTGAACCTCTATTACCAGAAATACACATCTCTCACTCCTCAATGGAATGGCCGAGAATCGAACCCGCGCCCACCGAGGTGGGACGCCAACACCATACCAACCACGCCACTGAGGCGCTCTCGTCACTCTTTCAATGTAATCGCTGACAAAAGATAAAATAACAACGTACTATAAGTTTGGTTGTCTAGTTGAAAAACTGATTAACTCAAAAGAAAATGCATTTATTTTGTATGGATCCAGAAGGGGACATGCATTTCTGTCAATATTTTCAAACTATGATTTCCCCGCACGTATTTTTTATTTAAGACGGTAACATTCAAAGAATATCGAAAGGCTAATTGACAGCAAAGGCTCTGAGCGAAAGGGACTGGTAATATATATTATATATTTTTTTTAATCACAGCCATACAAACAGTCATCTTCTTCCAAATAACAATTCTCTTTTAGTATACTGGACATTTTCATTTCTTCGCCTTCACATAACTTTCATCCTATAATCATTTTACCCCTTAATCTTCCCCAGATGCAAATTAATTCTTGGCAGAAGGGAGAGAGCTGCATAGTCTGCAAAAGTCTTGGATCTTTTGGGTGGCAGTGCATGCACCAAACCTGAACCATTAATGATGAAGTTATCTGCCTCTGGCTTTTGGTCCGGAAGTGAGATGTGTTTCTCAAGTATGGAAGTGAGTTGAAGCTTCTGACAATTGTTCCAGTCACTGCTGGTATAATCTGGATATGCCTGCAAGAGGAAATATGGCAGGACCATCCAACCTCAAGCTAGTTTCAATGGTATAATCAACAAGCTCTGATAGAATCATTGGATATACTTCTGGTTCTTCACTGCAACATTCTTCTTTGTCAAGATTTCTAAGACGGGACCTCTCCCTATTGTAAAGGCCAGTGAGACATACAAGATGGCATTTCAGCTCTTGTGCAATTGCATCACCTGCACCTATAGACAGCCGAGTACTTTCTTTGATGTCTAAATTGCATTAAAACCTAGGCATTCAGTTTGCAGTGCTTCGAGAAGGAAACACAAGCATCTCCCAAGCCACTTGAGGAGGAAAGGGTTTAGCCAATTACAGTCCAGCAATTCTCTCAGTAAATCACCTTGCAGCTGTCTCGGGTGCATACATTGTATGTATGTTTGACCTTCAATATTTTTGCAGTGTGAGAGAAGAGAGTGCGGAATGCACTGGGAGGATAACCTAAAAGGGAACATGCCCAGGCTATGAGAGATTACATACAGAGCCTCTAAGTTGTTGCGTCAAAATACTAACATGCAAAGGCCCCAATCTGGTATGGTCACTAGTGTCATGACATGACGCTCAGACATCACAAGTTCATGCCTCTCCCAAGACAATGAAAAAATCACTGGCCCTGTATCATGATCAATTACTGCTGCAGCGTTGGGTCTGCGGTGGGAGGTTGAAACCAACATTCTTTGGAAGCTTGAATTTCAAGTCAATGGCCCCTGTGCTTATTCCATGTGAATAGGTTTAATCTCCCAAAATAATAATAATAAAGTACCTTACTTCTGACCACTGACATCTACAAACTATACAATCTCTATTTGAATTCTGCATTGCAAACGGACTGAAAATTATTATAGGCAGGTATTCAAGTGAATTCAACTTCGGATTTTCACAGACAAAATGGATACATGCCACATTGTGAGATACTTGAGGACCATACCAAAACATGAATCATTGTAGACCGTGGGGTGCAGCTGGAAGATACAAAAGCATGCCTGGAGGAGCACAAGAGACTTGCAAAGGAAGGTCAAGGGATCATGCAGTCTGTTAACACACAAACTAACGCAGAGAGCACTTGGTCTTATATTCTGATTTATAACAAAATTCCACCCTAAAGCTTTCGGTTATTGATTATTATCATAACTGTAACTTTGGACATACAATCTGGGTACTTCTTGTCTCAAGTCAAGTGGAAACTATGCAAGTGTGGGATGAAGTAATGAGCCAAACATTAATCCACTTAAAACATTTTGTGTTAATAAGTGAATCGAGGAAAATCACCAGGATGAGGATTATTTACTTGTGTTTAATAATAACTCTTCTTCCTCTCCTCTCCCACCATTATCCCTACATCAAAGGGTCGGTTGCCTGATGTGCCTTCTCCACTGCCTTCTATCAAAGGCATCATCCTCCACCAAACCTCTTCTCTCCATATCTTCTTCCTCTAACAGGTTCCTCCCAGGCCCTCTTCACTCCCTCCTCATCATCCATCCTCAACACATGCCCATACCATCTCAATCGTGACTCTCTTATCACCTCTGTAATCTTTACCAAGCCTGGCCCTTCCTTTTATTTCGTTATTTTCCAATCTCTCAGCAGCGATATTCCCATAATCCACCTCAGCATTCTCATCTTAGTTCTCTCAAGCTTTACTTTCCTCTTTTCTTCTTAGAGCCCTTGTTTCCGATTATCACTGTGTTATAGATCTTAACTTTTAGCTTGATTGGCCTTTTCTTATCACATACTAATCCAGCTACCTCTCCCCACTTCCCCAATACAGCTTTTACTTTACTGTCAACTTCAGCCTCACATCATCCTCCCTCTTGACTTAAAGTAGATCCTAAGTATTTAAACTTGTCCACCTGTTTTATATTCAAACCTCTTCCTTCTTATATTGCTATTTTGCCTCTATCTTCCCTACTGCTCTCACCAAAACCTGTTTTATTCACATTAACCTTTAAGCCAACCCTCTCTAAAGAATCCTGACACTCTCCAACACTTCTCAGTAGGTCTTCCTCATTTTCGGCTGTAATCACCAGACCATCGGCGTGCAACAACTCCCACAGCTCTTCATTCCTGACCTCTTCACTTAACACATTCATGACCAGCACTAACAAAAATGGGCTTAATGCTGACACCTGGCATAATCCAGCACTAACTTCAAAGTTTTCTGTTTCCCCAACTGTGGGGGACAAAATCAAAAACATGAATGAGGTGCTGTTCCTCCTTAGGATTGCTGCTCAGTTTAACCATTACTTCCTTACTTCCTAATTCCATGGCCCTTCCTATAATGATTGTGACTACACCTTCAGTTCCAATGGGTTGGCTTTGGAGTGACAGAACACTACTAAAATGTAGAATGACAAGCTGTAGTGAGGAAGGGAATCAATTTTGTCAAAATACAAAAGGAGGATTTCAAGAGACTTCGAGGCACTTCAGTCACACATCTCAAAGCACACAAACATGCACATGAATTTTAAAGATGCCCAAACTGTACCATTGCAATTCAGTTACATGAAGCCTCACTCCAAAGGGAACCACTGTAGGAAGACCTTTGCTGATTAAGAAAGCCTGGGCAATGTTACAGCTATTGCAGACCCAAACAGAGAGGACACTGACCATCATGCAGCTGATTCCACCTAGTTTTTTGCCCCTCTTCTCCCCCCTGCATCTTCTTGAGCAATTACACAGCTGAATTACGCATTAAAACATTATTCTTATTCTGTTTGTTATCCTTGAATTCTTTCATCCTTTCTTATATACTTTTTTAACATTATCACCCCTAGCACTGCAATGTAATTGCCATTATTGTACATTATTGTGATTACTGAGATTTCATTATTTGCAAGGGACTGAGAATGGAAACTGGCATGAGACTGGGTATGAATGATGTGACTACCTCTAAATGAAATGTTTGGTTTGACTGTATTTTCGTGACTAAATATATTTTTTATGATAAAAAACTATTTAGTAATATTAAAATATTAATATTACCATAAACAAAGCAAAATATCAATAAAAAGTTTTTCTTTAATGTTCATCCCAAAACAAACCCCCAGAAAGTCCAAACACAGAGCTAGCATAAGGAAAATGTATACGTACTACTATACTGGGAAGCTGAAATACCTAAGCGCAATGCTACTTGACCCGCTACTAGCTGGCATTTGTAAAGCTGTCCATCAAGGAGTGCCATTTAACTTCCATGGTGGCACTCATTGGCTGTCTACCCCCAAGACTTTCTCAAGTGGAGAGGTACGTACGTGCAGTGCTGATGAGCCCCATTTCTGCCACTTCAAAGCATATCCTTCCACTGTTCGGAATTGAGTGTATCATTTGTGTATCTGTGTACTTTCCACATCTTTGGTCGCAGAGTTAATCGTGCCTAAGATGCCTCATAAATGCCCTGCTCCTTCTAAGGCTTCTAGCAAAGAGCCTAAGCACCAAAGGAAGGCCATAATGTTCCAGAAGGTAAAACTTCTGGATATATTGAAGGAAGGGTAACGTTATGCCCCAGTAGCCTGCCACTATGGCATGAATGAGAGTACTATGCAGTACATCAAGAAGAAAGAGCGGAGATAAGGAAGGCCATGAGTGTTAGCTTCTACAGTAGTGCCAAGAAGGTTTCCCCTGTGCATGATAAAAGCATCGTGAGGATGGAGTCAGCCTTGGTGTTTTGGATATTGGACTGCAGTAAGAACATCAACCCTCAATACTAACATCATGTGCGAAAAGGCACGACAACTCTACCAGCAGTTATTGATTGTTACAGAAGGCGGGGAATAACAGGAAGCAGACTACTGAGGCTTTGACAAACCTGCAGAAGAAGAAGTGAGACCATCATCAGTTCCTCAGGGTTTTTGGGTTAGCAAAGGGCAATTCCACTATTTTCAAAAGCAGTTCCAACTAAAAAGTGTTTCTCTGCATTGGGAAGCTGCATCGGCAGCCACAAAATATTCAGAGACCTTCAAGAAAATCATCAGGGACAAGAGATACCATCCACAACAGATATTCAATATGGATGAGACGGGTTTGTTCTGGAAGAAGATGCTTTTACGGACATACCTCATGAAGGACAAAGACAGGGCCTCTGGGTTTAAGGCCCAGAAGGATAGGGTTACAATCACAATGTGTGGCAATGCTGCTGGCTTCATGCTGAAATCAGGCCTCATTTACAAGGCTGCAAAACCCAGGACCCTCAAGAATAAGAACCACTTGCTGCCTGTTTTCAATGAACAATTCCAATGTCTGGATCACCAAAATCCTTATGGAGAACTGGTTCACTTAGAGCTTCATCCCTTCAAGTTAGGGATTACCTCAATGACCTGTGCATGAAGATTAAGGTGCTGTTAATTATGGATAATGGACTGGGCATGATCCATGCCTTCCAGGCACTCTACACACAGAACTCCTTCAAGCTCCTTGTGAAGGCAATGGACAGTGACAGTGAATTTACACTGAAGGAGTATTGGCATAAATGCACGACTGCCAAATGTCTGACCATCATCGACTGATTGTTGAAAAATATGAAAAAGGAGACTCTTAATGCATGCTGAAAGTAGTGGCCGGAGTGTGCTCATGATTATAAGGGCTTCTCTCCTGAAGAAATCCAACATTCAGCCATTGATAAGGCAGTCCAATTAGCAAGGATGCTAGGTGGAGAAGGCTTCGATGACATCACTGAGGATGAAGTAGGTACCTTCATTGATGCCCCTCTGACCCCTGACAGACCAGGATTTGGAAGAGCTTATAAAGTCTGCCAGCGAGGAAGACAATGAGTCAGTTTCGGGGGACGGGGACAAGGAGGAGGATGAGAGCCTGTCTTTGGAACGTCTGTCCTGACTCATGAGGATGATCAAGGAGGCACAGGAGTCAGTTTCGGAATGAGATCCTCATATGGAACGCTCCATAAAGTTCAAAAATGCCCTTGATGCAGCATTGGTGCTTTCTAAAAATGCCCTCGTAAGCATGAAGAAGCAACATCAGCAGCTGCCTATCACCATGTTTCTCAATCGGATGAAAAAGGACCCTCCAAAGCCTCCCAAAACCCCAGAAGAATTTCAAGTGCCTGAAGAAACACCTGAAGAAGGGAAAGAATCATCCCAAGAGGAGATGTACCTCCTCTGCTTTACTGTGCAATCATATCTTCATCATCATTCACTGAACTGCACAGCTAATCCATCATCATCTTCAATCAACATTCATCATTGGTGAGTAACCATATGATTTAAGTACGTAATCTCAAACTTCTCATTATTTCGCATATTTTTTCAATGCATATTTAAATACTGTACTTAGTAATTAATGTACCAATGTCACCCCTATCTACATGTAAAGAAAATGGAAAAGCTTGAATACCAAATGAAAGAAAATTTGCATGCCTGAATATGTACGTATAGGGATAACTTAATTAGTTTTTGCCTTGATAAGAGTGCAATAACAGTGGTAGGAGCGTTCATGTGTATCTGTAGGCCGTAGGCAATCCCCGGTTATCGGTGGGGGTTCCGTTCCCGACAGTGTGACGATAACCGAAAACCTTCGATAACCAAAAATCGGCGAAAATACCGTCGAGCCCTGGTTATTGGCAGTGATAACTGGGGTTCAACATCAATAAGTGGGGTTCAGTAACGAAAATTTGGTTATCAGCACCACTAGATAAGTACCATAAAACTGGATTGCTGATAACGGGGACTGCCTGTATATGTATTTTTAAGGGTAGTATAGTAAATGTTGTAAGACGACTTAAAATGATATTAAAGTGTTTTAGGATGATAGTTTACATACATTTGGTGTTTGAACTATTAAAATAGGTAGTTATAAGCATTTTTTGAGGGGGTGGTTGCGGTCCCTAACCCCCGCGGTTATCGAGGGTCGACTGTATAACACTGTGTACAGTATTGATAATTGGCAACTGTATTCTTGCCTCACATATATATTGATAAGTGGCAGCCAAACACATTCAAATTCAATGCATAGCAGTAAGTCGTTTCCCCTCTCCAAGTTGTTCTCACACATTGTCCTTGATATAATATAGCCTTTCCTAATAAAGAACCTGCATTTTAGATGAACTTGTTTCATGTCTCATCGCAACATGGCGCAGCAAGTTATTACAAGAAGTTAACAAGAAGCAAACAAAGATACAGGAGACTTACAGCAAACCAGAAGCAAATCAACAGAGGACCCTACACCAAGAGCTAACCTGCTTCTCTCTCTCTGCAACAGACTTTACAGTGTATCATAAATGCAGTGCAAGGTGGTGCTAATGATTCATAATGAACAGTGTGCTCCCTCCCCAAAAGTCAGAAGCAGGAATCCACTACAAAGCCCAGATGCAAATTTTCGAATTTTTTGGGAATGGCAATGTTGCTGGGACAATTATTCAGTCATGGTGGATATGCCCAAATTACCCAGAGAGAAACAATCAATCCAGATGAGGATATGTCTTGCTTTGGAGACACAAAGGATCCTAGAGTACACCATAAACATACCTCCAAACACTGGATTAAGTGTCAACGAAGTCTTGGATGCCCTTCAAGAAAACATCAAGAGCCTTTGCAACGAAAATCTACTTCGTAGGAAGCTGCTCACCTCCAAACAGTTAAGAGGGAGAATCTTTTTCAGACTTTTACATGAAACTCAGCTACATTGCAGAGGAAGTAGATTTATGTCCCGGTAAATCTTCAGTTTGTGAGCAAACCCAGATGAAGATGATCATCCTCATGGGAGTCAGAGATGAAGAACTGATTGAGAAACTCATAGCCCTCGACGCCAACACCTCTCTACAGGATATAATCAACAAATCTACCACCTATGAGGCCACCAGAAAGGCCACCTTTCCAATTTATGCTTCACCCTCTCAGTTGTGTGCCCTCTCAAATTACAGGAAGTAGAAGAAATGTGGAAAGGGTGCCACTACCACAACACCACCACAGAGTGTTTCATGCCAGTCATGCAACCCCATGCATGGATCCACAAAGAAGTGTCCAGCAGAAAACACCTCCCGCAGCAACTGTGCCCACAAAGGGCACTGAGGTATCCTGCCAAATGGGTCCAGTAACGCCACTGCAACTGACAGGGACATTATAACAAGTGCTGCCAGAAGAAGACAAGGGATGCCAAACAGGGTGCCACTTCCAGTGCCAAGCATACACCACCCTCTCCAAGCAAGAACCCCAGCTTTTGTCGGATGGAAGGACCCTCTTCTATCAAGACCCCACAGCCAATCTCCATTTCCCTCTCGTATAGTGACATCACATCCAGGATGTTGCCGGACACAGGTGCCGATGTCTCTGTTATGGGCCCTCAGCATCTTGACCTTCTGCACATTCCTAGGAGTACACTACAGCCCCTACCAGTTATCCCTACGTTCACCGCAGATGGCTCTATGATGACACCTGCCTTAGGAGCCTTCACAGCCACTCTCACCTTAGCTAAGAGATCATGTCACCAAGGATTCAAGTCCATGAAGGTGTCCGACCGCCACTGCATAGAGTTGGCCATTATTCCACCAGAGTTTCCCAGACCAATTCTGGATCTTACCCATGTCAATAGCTGTTCAGAGTTGCCTCTTCATGATACCATACTTCTTGCTGAAACCAAAGACTTCTTTCTATGAAAGTTCAAGAACAAGATGATCTCCAAGGAAGAACTGAAGAAAGCCCCACACAAGCTGATGGAAGGACCCCAATGCAAATCCATCTCAAGGAAGACACAGTACTTTTCACAATCAACACACCTTGCCAGGTACCATATGATTTCAGGGAACAAGTCAAGGAAGACCTTGTGTTTATGGTACATCAGGGTATCATTAAGCCCACTGGTGACAAATCCTCAGACTTGTGTCACCAACTCATTATCATAACTAAGGACAAAGGCATTCGAATCACTGTCAACCTCAAGAGCCTCAATAACCAAGTAAAATCCCCAGCCCACCCATCACCTTCACCATTACCTAGAATCTACGGCATTCATCCGAAGGCCAAGTTCTTCACCACAGCAGATGTCCTGCAAAGGTACTGGCAAATGCAACTCACAGAGGAATTAAAAGTTAACCACACTCATGACAACCTATGATTGATTCCAGCATTGCAGAGGTTCAATGGGATTTGTGGCCACAGGAGACACCTAATGCCTTTGAGGAGACAAGTCCCTGCAAAGTGCCAAGAATTCTGTCAAAGTAGTCGACGACATCCTGCTGTTCAACGAAAATTTCCCCAGCCATCTACACCGAATCCATGAGATGCTGACATGGTACTACAAGGTTAGCATCACACTTAACAAGGACAAGATTGTGGTTGCTGCCTCACACATTACCTTTTGCAGATTATTTATCTCCAAAGACATGGCATTTCAGCAGACCCACAGCAAAGAAGCAGCAATCAAGGAGTTCCCTACACTGACAAACTTGACAGATCTTTGTTCACTCACGGGGTTAGTGAACCAATTGACCAAATTTATGCCTGAGATAGTTAATGCAGCTCAGCCTGTCATACCCCTTATGAGCCCCAAATGTACATTTGTATGGCCCATGGACTAGGATCGAGCACTTCATCAAATGAAGACTGCCCTGGCTAGCCTACCAGTTCTTGCCTCCTTCAATCTAGCCCTCCCAATTATCCTACAGACCGATGCTTCTCAACTCGACGGACTAGGTCACTAGGATATGGCCTTCTATAGGACTACAGTAATGGAAGATGCCACTTAGTACAGTGTGGTTCTTGTTTCCTTGCAGACGTCGAGACATGCTACGCCACAGTTGAGTTGCAGATGTTAGCTGTAACCTGGGCCGAGATATTAGCCGTAACCTGGGCTATGTCCAAATGCAAACTGTACCTTACAGGCCTCCAACATTTTATGTTCAAGACAGACCATGCCTCTGTCAGCCAGCTAACACCACACGACAAAACCGACTATAATGAGGCTGGGACATACATCAGGAACATTGCCACTGCTTAAGCAACACCCCAAGAAGACGACACCAACAGGTTTATTTAAGATCTTTGTGCTTCAGCAAGGGAGGACCCATCATACATACATCTTTAAGACTGCATGCTCTCAGGATTTCGTACCAATCATTAAAACTTACATAATTCATTGCTCCCATTCTGGAAACTACAGGAAAGCCTCTCAGTCAACACTGAACTCATACTTTATGGAGCAAGGATTTTAGTTCCTGCCACTCTTTGTTGCCACATTCTATCATGACTCTATGACAGTTACGGAAGAATGAAAGCCACAAAGTGACAGGCACAGTTAACTGGCCAGGAATCAATTCTAACATCGCAAGTACAGTCAAGGCATGCGAGCTTTACCAAGTCTTACAACCCAGCCTCCAGCAGGAACCTCTTCAAAACGACAACCCTTCAAGTCTGTGTCAGTGGACTTCTTCAACGTTGCAGGCAAATCATTCCTTGCTGTGCCCAACAGCCTTTCTGGCTGGCCTGCGGTTGTCCCATGCTACAGTGACACTACCGCCTCTGCAACAATCAGGATCTTCCACAGGATTTCAGGGCGGTTGGTGTCCCACTTCACCTCAGAACCAATGGTGGACCTCAATTCACCAGCTGTGAATTCAGGAAGTTTCATGGAGCGCTGGAGAGTACATCACCCTATTACTTCCCTGCACTACCTGCAGTCCAATGGCTATGTCAAGGCTGCTATGAAGGCGTGAAGCATCTTATACTGAAGACAGTGCCCTCTGGCAACATTGACTGTGAAGACTTCAACCGTGGCCTCTTGGAGTTACAGAACTCTCCAAACTTCACAGGCTGCTCCCTGCACAAATCCTATACGGCCACCCACTTTGCTCCCGCATGCCTGCTCATCCCCAGTCATTCTCACAGAAATGGCTTGAGAAAGCCAAGGACTATGATCACTGCGCTGCTACCAGAGCCGAACTTGTATAGAAGTCATATAATCAACTTGCACCTCCCCTACCCAGCTATAAGTTGGACAGTCAGTCAGGATCCAGGATCTGACTTCTCACTCTTGGGACAAGGTTGGGATCATCATGAACCATGACAAGTTAAGGGACTATGAAGTATGTATCCCCAGCAGACTAGTATATTAGAACAACCGGTGCTTCCTGTACCCAGTGCCAACCCCTGGCATACAGACACAGCCCTCCTACAGCCCCACATAGATATCCCAGGTTTTCCAGACAAAGAATCTGCACGAGACAAGACTACATGAATGATAGGGGGAGGTAGGCAGAGATACTATAAGCTATATGTAACGTGTATTTGTCATTATATAACGCACCCTCACCTATCATGTATATAACGTGCATTCATAAGTGGCAACTGTATTCTTGCCTCACATGTATATTAATAAGTGGCAACCAAACACATTCAAATTCAATGCCTATCAGTACACTGCTTCCCCTCTCCGAGCTCAGTTGTTTTCATTCATTGTCTTTGTTATTGTAACCTTACCTAATAAAGAACCTACATTTTAGATGAGGTTGTTTCATGTCTAATCCCAACAAGTATGAGTGAGGAAATACATGGGGCAGGAATACTAGATAATCAACCCCAGACCAGAGGGGGATAAGGATAGGAAAAAGATTGAGGGAAAGGATAAGGGCACAAAAGATAGAAAAGAGAGGGGTCGGGAAGGTATAAAGAAAAGTACGACCAAGAAAAGGACAAAGAAAAGATAGAAAAGAGAGGGGTCGGGAAGGTATAAAGAAAAGTACGACCAAGAAAAGGACAAAGATAGTAGTATATAATTTGAACAAAAGCAGGAACTGTATGCCCCATCGAGTGAGCATGGTTGTGTCAGATTGAGTTAGAAAATGGACAAATAAATAAGAAGTTTGAATGACAAGGGAGTGACAGAGGTTCATAAGAATATAATACTCCAGGAAGTACCCAAGAGAGGAAAATATAATATATTGAGTAAGAGGGATAAAAAGTCTTTTTTTAATTTAAAGAGTATGAAATGTGCAACATAGATAAATAAGAGAATAGTAAGCATCCGAGGTTACAAGGATTGGGTGAGTTTTTGGGAGGTAAACTGCTAGACCTTTATAAAAAAAAATCATGAATGTAAGAGGGCAGAGGTAAGAAGCTGTGAAAGAGAAAATGATTGATCAAGTGAAAAGTGTACATACACCCAAAAGCTTCCTCGGGGTAGAGGAGAATGTTCCATTCTGAACCAAACCAACCACACAAAAAGCAAAAGGGATAAAGAGCAAGAACACTCAAGTGAAACAGTTTAAATGACAGCAAAATGGCAAGGCAGAACAAAGAGTCGAAAGAAGACATCTGCATACCACGGCAATGAAATATGATGTGGTGTGCAGACTGGCAGTGGGTATGGTTTGAATGGAAACTGAAAGGAAGTGCTAGTGTCAAATGTTACTTGAATGAAGATGGTACTATGAAGGTAATAAAGATAAATGGTGCACATCAGGATATGGATGTACCAAATGAACAAGTGCAAAATAGAATGAAGATGTGAGTAAACAAGAGGAAAGTCTGACAAAAGGGAAACAGTTAGCTTTGGCAGAGACAGTTAAGGCTAGGAAGAACCGAAAAGACAGGGAAAAAGCAGATAGTATAATTATAGAAGCACAAGTAGAAAGGATGAAATGGAAAGGGAAATAGATTAAATGGATAGGCAACCAGACCAGACATATAATGTACAATGTATGCTTCCTGTCAAGCTGAAGAGTTAATTAAATGTAATAATTTACAACAAACCTTGGAGTAGTGTAAGGAATAAATGAGGTTTACAAAGAATGAAGTACTGGATAACGTAGATGAGGTAGTGTCAGAACTTAAGTGTAGAAATTGAAGAATTTCAGGAATTTAGGTAAAGTAGTCCAATAGTTAGTAGTGGAATTTTAAAATGGTTAGTTAGATATCAGGCTGAAATGGACAGTCGTGATACTATTGATTCAGTATACAGTATGTAAAGTAAGGATGACAGTTTGAGTAATAGCAAGATTGAGGAAAAGTATGATTAACTAATCAGTAGACAGTTCTGTGTACATGCTTCAACTAAGAATAATTTATTGTTAAAACATGGAGTGTGATCAATGACTGAAAGAATACATTTGAATAAAAAATTATAGCATAATTATGAAACAAACTATATTTTGTTTAAATATATATTTGGTTTATTGTTTTAATAAATATATTTTGTTTATTGTTTTACTATTTAATGTTTTTTATTGTGAACCTTTCTCATTTCAGGGGTAGCTGAGGGAAGGTTTGTCTGTGATAAGAGAATTTAATTTACAAAGGAAATAATGATGGCCACTGTAACAAGTATACTATCTTTGTTACATGAATAGTGCTGAAAATTCACGATGGAGGAGCCAGGAGCATTCCTCTTGTCCAAGAGAGAGCAGGCCAGCACAGGGTACCGAGAATGCTTGTTCAGACCTTTAGCTGCCTCCCAAGTCTGGGAAGAATGTTTACCAAAAGTCCTTCTGGGCTTCTTATGAGAGGCTCTTTTGGACTTCTTTCTACAAGAGGAAAGTAAGAGGAAGATGAGGAAGAGCTCAACAAGAAGGAGAAGTAGGTAGAAGAACAGTGTAGTACATGTGCGTCTCCCCTGCAGAAATGTTGAGGCACAATGTCATCATAGGCTTTTTTGGGCACCGTATGGTTGACATTGGGACATCTCCCACAGGAAATACTACTTCTTCAGGAATCTCAACCTACTCTGAGGATGAAACAACAGCAACAGCAGCACAAGTTTCCTTAATCTTAACCATAGCTAAGTGGTAAGGGAAAGCTGTGCAGGAGACTTCCTGGGATAATATGGGAAGGCCACATATTACGTAAGTACTTTAGAGATGACCACATTCATGGAATAAGAGATATACATAGCAATAAACTGTGTACACAAGTCAAGAACCCTCTAGGGGAGAGACCAGTCTGGGTAACTGGCTCATCATCAGAGAAAAGTGTGTATTAAGAGTCCCATCTTACCTTGCACAATAAGTTCCTGGACTTAGGGTCAGCCACACGTGCAGAAGATGCTGCGAGAGGCACAGTAGGATGGAACTAGAAAGTCTGGCTGTCACCAGGGGAGTATTCCCAATTGAAGAAGGAAGCATATGCTTTCACTTTCTATTAAACCTCTCCCACTGTGAAGGTTACCACTCAGCGCACTCCTTACATAATGAAAGAGGACTACAAATCCTAAAACTATAGGAACTACAATACCTATGAGGGTCTATAACCAGAGGAGACATGAAGTGCCCACACATGCATTCTCATCCACCAAAATAGCTTTGCATTTGTTTCTTCTACATCTTTATTTACAGTGAAAAAATATAAAACATAAACAGACATCGAAAGAAAAGTTTCAATAAATAACCCTAGAATGATCACAGTAGACCACACTAAATGACACTCAAAGAAAAAGTGCTTGGTGATGGGAGGTGTGACTCATCCCCTCTTAATCACAAGACATCCTCATCCATCAACAACCTGAGAAAAAGTACTCGATGACAGCAGGCGAATAGAGATTTCCTCCAAACACCCATCTACCACCATTTAGGCTACCTACCTTATTACCTAGTTTCAAAAACCAGACCACGCTGAGGAATACTACATAAAAAGTGATGGTTTGTACTCCCACCCATAGGCACTGGCTTGGAAGCCAAAGTTGATCTGACTTGATGGTAAACTGGCACATATTAGTTAAGCTATTGCCACATACTGTTAAGGTATACTAAAGTCTTAAACTAACTAAGACAAACCTAGCCATCAAACTTTAGCCCTGACAAAGCTAGGCTAGCCTGCTTTGTAGACAAGTATGCATGGTTGGCAATAAGAGGGCTAGTTCTTGTAATCCTTGACTGATTCATCTTTTTAGTATAGCTTCAGCTGCTTTACTAAGTTAGCAGCCTTAATGTAACTGTTACACTTCCCATAGGCATCACAGATGGTTTATAAGCTGCCTATGCTATGATGGGCTGACTGATAAATGATAGTAAGAATTGTGTGATCAAGACTATGGCTATGGCTATGGCTATTATAACACTCCTAACAGCCTCTTAATAACAAAATATACTAAAAATCCTCTAGATTTAACAACCTTCTATGTATGGGAAAAATACATACATTCTATTCACAACAGAATAGTTGAAAGTATGTATGACCAATTCTACACCCCAAGAGCAATAAAAGTCCAGAAACAATATGAAAGTCAGGTTAATTACGACAGGATAGTTGAAAGTATCAGTCTATCCACTTCTACACCCCAAGAGCAATAAGTCCGGAAACAATAAGACAGTTGGGCTGTGTGGTGTGCATATATTCAATCTCTAACCTTATGATCGTTCATATATTTCCATGCCTGATCTCCAAAATTGAACAATTTCACTGCATTAGTTGACATGTATTAACGATAATTTATTAATAAAATTTTACCCACACTACAAAATCATTCACTACAATTACTGTTTACTATATAAAATACTATATAAGTACTTATATCAAAATATGATTGTTTTTTTAAAAATCGCATTCAGACCCACCATCATTTTTGTCGCCCCACTGTAAAGGGTATGCCTCAAGTCTGAATCTGAACAAACTACTAGGCAAAAACTGCCATGAACAGACACAATTGAAGCAATGCCCTTGACCAGGTAGGCTGCCTCGTACAGCTTATACAATTTGGGACTTACTATATGAGATGTTATATATACACAGTAACATAAAAAACAAAAAAACTTATTTTCTGATGATGTGAACAACTATTATTTCCATAGGCATTTCTCAAGCTTGGGCTGAGGGTGCCCCTATGCTAGGAGGTAATGCTTCATAAACTTGGGCAACTCAACCCATGGTAAATATAAAGGAGAAGACCACATGAAGAAATCCTTCAATATACTAATTCTTTTGTTAAACAGCCTACTACACAACATGGTATATATATCTAATGCAGTACAGGTGAGATATGAGAAAATTACTGTGATAATAAGAAATTCTCCATCTTCTGTTCATGGTTTTACATTGAACACTGGGTGGCCAGTATTAAACATGGCAGAAATTTTATGGGACCCTATGTTTAGTACCAACCACCTCAGGGTTGAAATAAAAAAGACAAAAGAGAGTCAATATCTAACTATCTCGGTACAGTTCTAAAATTAACTGGCCTGTACCTATACTGCATATAGCTATACACGTGTCCACATTGCTAAGCCAAAGAATTGGCTAAGCATTATCATTTATTATAATAAGAATATTATAATAAATGATAAGAATATGATAAGATGATAAGAATATGATAATAAGCTAAATCCTATTCTTTTGCTGTCTAAGTTAGTTTAGGAACAAGACCATGGTTTATTAATGTTAGCTAAATTGGGCCTAATTACTACACTCATTGGCTAGCCTAAGCTTCCGTATGGCCAAGGGTTAAGTTTCACACACACAACCCAATTCACCCAAATACGATAAGAATATGAAAATAAAAGATGATACAGGCTACCTCACCAACCCTATTTCCTACACAGTTGACCAAAGTTAATTCCGTTGACCTAAGTTAATTTTGACTAAATTAGGTTAGACCCCCATCATAAGGTGGCTAAGCTTCCCTATGGAACTTCACTTCCATATGTTAACCTATTTGGTCATGGCCTAACACACCCTTAGGAACAGCCAAGGGATACCAGTAACCTAGTCTGCCTACAGTTACCTAGACAACTGATACAGGGGCTATTAATTACTCTGAATGACAATAGCCTACGCCTAGGCTATGTTGATTATCAGTGATGTTTATAAATTAAAAAATAGTCATCAAAACAAGCCTAAAATCCTTGGAGACAATCTGACATGACCATTATACAGTTAAAATGACAATGGCTTAGTAGAAGGGCATAACAATGTTTGGAGTCCGGAGTCTCCCAAAGGGGTAGGGGGAACCTGAAGACATCATGTCAAGGTGAGAGCAAGGTGAACTGCACTCACTTTGCGCATGAGCGACAAATCAAATACCATGGGTTAATACAATTTTTTACTTATAGATTAAACTTTGAAACTAGAAGAGTATTTACCGTATCGTTGGCGTTGTTATCCGATGAAGAATTTGCCATGTTTCGTTTCTACACTGCACAGACAAAACTATTCTTTTACGAACACTTTGTCAATTGGTTACAGGAGTTCGAGCCGAGATAAACAATCCAATTTCTGAGTGAATCCTCGAGAGGGACTATAAAATATTAAACTATAAGATTCGCTGGTATCTTAATTCTATTTGCTCAATAGATAATACTATAAAGGGTATTAAATAAGATATTTAAATATCCTTAAATAGCAGTTACGATGCTCTTTTGTTTTATAGGCTGACAGTCACTGTAGATATAAAGGGTTTCGAATAATACGTTGTAAGAATGTGTACAAGTTATGAAATTTTATATTGACAACCTAGATTTAAAGATAACCCTTCGAAATATGTAATAAAGATACGAGAGAAAGCTCACACCCCTTCTTACACACAGGTTCAGGTGGAACTAACCGGTGCAAAGAATATTACTGGAACCTGTGTCGGCTGCTACCAATACTCGTTTGCTGATTGGTCAATGTTGTCCTCACAAACTGCCACATCATTTATTTTAATATAACATTTTATATTTTCACAGTAAACGCCTGATGGCAGATGAGTTCAGTCTATCGGTATGATTGCAATATCTATAACCATAGTATCTTTTTATTGGGAAACAGTGACAACGTATATATCGTTTCCAATACGGCTACCATATAATGAGCACGTGAACTTATTGAACCATCTTGCGATGCCTGTCAACTTCCACCTCTACCAGCTGATCAAAATCACGTGACTTGAGTTACATATGACGCAATCGTTTAAAGCTGTCTTACTCACCATGAAGCCTTTTTTCTTGTAACACATTAAAAACTAAAAACCCGCGAGTACTTTAGAATTTATAAGGGTTTGAGCTCATTTAGATGAGTTGCGAATGTACTGTCTAGGGCAGAACTCAAACCAGCCAGTCATATTTAGAGCAAATAAGAGCAAACTATTTGGAGTGAATTGCTAATCACTAACGTGACCATCAACATGATCAACAAAAGTTTCATGAGTTTAATTTGCCTTTTCTCCTCTCATGAGCTTCCTTTTGCTGTTCTCGGTGGATTTTTTCTTCAGAATTTCGTCAAGTATTTCGGCCACTACTTCCTCTTAGTTTCTTTACCAATTTGACTGCCGCTTTTAAGAGCTATTCCCACAAAAGACAAACCACATCCTTATTTTCTTGTCAGGCATCTGCTAAATCTTATATTTCCATTACGTCTTCTTCATTAACGTCATCTTCAATCCGATCTATCTCTTATTATTTATTCTCTTCAAAGCCTTCATATAACACAAATAGAAAATCAGTAGTTTTTCCTTGTTCTCTCATTTATCACAAACTTTAATCCACACGCTTAAACTTTCTGCTTTGTGCCCTCTCTCATTCGACCATATGTATACTGTAAGATTTCCATTTAGCCTATTTTCTCTTGCCACTTTCATCACTTTTGTCTCCACGTTTAATTTGAGTATTTCAGTTAGTGCATTCATTCTCTTTCCCACATCCACATCACATAAACATGTTGCTTAGACTTTAAAGCTTGTTTCAACTTCCTAGGTCTTTCTCTCCAGGATTTTTCACGTCTGATCTACTCGTTTTACTTACCTTTTAAACGCCCAGCTGTCTCTTCAGAGACATAACTAAGTGTGAATGAAGCATTTGACGTTTCACACAAAAGGTCCCACCTTTCATTCTTCTCTACGGTCTTCCAGAGAAACTAAACATTAATGCGACTGCTTGTATAGCAGGCTCAAAATGATCTTTAGTTATTTCAGTCTTCTAATGTTCCAGAAGGGAAGAAGATTATTGCATATGATACATATAACAGTTGCTTTGCTGTGCTTCTTTCTTCACAGGAACTGACCTGGCCACCATTTGTTTCCTTTTAAATTCACGAGTTTCTCTGATACTGAAACTTATTGCATAAGGTTTCATTGATGTGTGTTCTTGAAAGTTTAGTGTTTGTTCTTTTTCTCATTAGTCTCCATTTCTGTTGTGGAAAACTCTTCTGATCTCTCTCTCTCTCTCTCTTTCATTTTTTATGTCAAAAGATTTAGAACCTACGATGATTTCCTATATCATCTGTTTTGTTTATTTCTTGAATAACTTCGTTATCCTGCCTAAGAATTCTGGTTCGACATCGTCACCACGTGTATTCTTATAAAATATTTCAAAATTATATAATTCTGTCAGGTGCAAAACATTTAGGAATATCTTTAGGCATTCTTGTGCTCCTGATAACTGAAACGTTTTTAATCCTTTCTCCAGTTCTTATTTTTTTTTCATTTAATAACCTCAATTGTTTTCAGTTTCTGAGTCTATTTTCCCTTTTTGGATATGAATTCTTGTCTGCCTATCTTAGCAATGTTTCCATTCCATATATGAGCTTGATCTTACCATTCCACCTATTCATTTGTCACTCTCTCTTTTACAAGCATTATTTAGTTGCTATGATAACTTCTATCACTCCACATTTCCTCCACTTCTTTTTTATCTCTTATTGCACCTATACGGTATCTGATTCTAGTACTGCTGTTCTTCAGCAACACATACTAACAGGAAGACTGGCTTCATATATAAGGATGTTTACCATGTTAACTGGTTGTCTCAGATCTTGCAACTTGCCCAGTCAATAATATTGAGAAACTTTGGCAATATAGACTAACAAGTAAGTTTAGTACCTTTTACTGTGCTGTCCAAGGACTAGTCTTTATTCTGGTTGAGAAATACATATTTTTCTCATCTTAGACAATGGTAAATCTCATGAGGCCCCATCAATATAAGAGATTGATGAAGAAAAAACTCATATGGTTAGGTCATTTCGTGAAAGTGAAATTACCACGAAAAATGAGCATACATACTCCATCAAAAGAACACTAGTTTAAAAGAATTAAGAACATGGCATATGTATAGTATAAGGTTATTATGAGAGCCTGTGGTGTTGGTAATGATGTTTATGATTTCTTCTCTAAAAGGAATGAAAGAAAAATTTAAGTCATTATATAGAATCAAAAGTGGAACTGGCATTTCTCTGGTTTAGACTCATTCTTCCCAAAGGGTTTCTTTGAATTTGGTGTTTCTTTGTTAGAGGCCTAGCAAGACGTCAGTTTTTGGATGATGTGTTGGGGCCCAGTGTAATGAGTGAGGTCAGTGTGGGGATTAGTGCGGTGTGTTGGTAGGTATATAACCAGAAGTTTGAAAACAAGGAATATTTTAATAGCTTTTGAAAAGAACATTTCCCTAGTCCTTTGTTCACAAAAAAACTCAGTGGAAAAGTAGATAAAAAGCAGAGGAAGAGGATAGCTTATTTGATTTTGGGTTTGATCCATTCTTGGATCAAACACAACAAATCAATCATATTGAGAAAAAGAAAAGAAAAACCAAAATACTCAATACCATATAAATTAACAGCAAAGGTAAGTAAAGAAAGCTGAAGAATAGACATCTGCATCCAACAGAAGCAGAAAGCAAAGTGGAATGCAAACACTTTTGGGTGGGCCTTCCGCTCTGCCCGTTGCTTGTTAACGACCTTGTCACTAAGTTTTTATTGGACACTCCAGCTTGTATTTGCAAGCTTACTGTAATGAATCAAGTTTGTATTTGTATTGGAACACACCTATTTTTGGAAGCCACTGTGAGTCCTGAAATTCACCCGCTTGCCCTGACAAAAAGGCATGGGAATTGTGGCGAGTATCTTTTCCTTCACAGACCTGGTCTGGCATGTATTGGGGATCTTGGCCAGATTATGTGCTATTACTACATCTGTAAGAAGGCTGAAGGAAAATTAACTGTTGTTCAGCAAGAGAAAGAACATTTGCCTTGACTCCTTTTTGTATTCTATCACTATGTCTATCAAAGGCACCATGGCCAAGACCAACAACAAGACTTCTTTGATATTAGTTGGTCTGTTATGGAGCCCTGGCGGGACTATATGAGTAACTCCTTTGAGAACTCACAACAGCTACCAAAAACAGGGGTTTCCTTCATCAAAACCTGGTTTTTAACAATCTTGCTTTATTTCTATTTTACCTAAAAATGAATCAAGCAAAGGGCCTACTTACAGGCTACCAAGGACAGGGGTATTTCATCTTAAGAACTAATTTTCCAGCTTTTTTTTTTCCCCAAAGTTCCTTATGCCCACCCAAGTTTGTACAGACTTAGAACCAACAGCTAGAAGAATGTAGATGAGAATGAACAAACTACATAGTGGTATATACTAGTACATTCAGTGTTGTCTGGTATACAAGAAAAGAGAGAAAATGTGTAGAGAACATACCAGACTAATCAATACAGTATACATGCATGGATGCAGTAAAAATACTGTACCTCAAGTAAGGAGTCCAATATACAGTCTATAGCCAGTTTTAGAAATTCCTCATTTTTCTCTTGTTGGAGTATCTTGATAAGTGGTTGGTACCTTGATCAACTACTGTTTAAAGTAAGTAATAATGTAATAAGCACTGATCAGCCACAGAATCAAGTTACAATGACTATCTTAATGAAGTTTTTCATGTGTTAATTCCTTTCCTTATACAAAGTAATAATTAAACTCTTCAAAGTGGTCCATTTGAATGGGAAAGAGTTTGAAGTTTCCGTCCATTCCATGTGGCCATTTGGTAATAGATACTTTTCACTAAAGACAGCAAATAAAGCACTGTTTTCTGAGCCAAAACCTAACATGGTGATTAGCAGTATCAGTGAACTTAAGTCCTAAAGTCTATCATACAACTTTCCTTTATGTATGTACTGTACATCAGCAACAAGAATGCCAAACGTGTTCTGTATGAAGTACAAGAATAATTGAACTAAGGTCGTCTGTCTAAATGGACTGTTAAAACACTCCTGATATAATCATGCAAAATACTCACATTACAACTTTCTTTATGGTTAACCTTCAGTGACTTCTAAGAAAGACATACAACAATGTACTTCTTAGAACCACAAAAAAGAGAAAATAAAACAAACAAAGATAAATATACATAAATTCTAATTTTACATATATATTTATGCATAAAATCTTTAACATACATAAAAATCATATATGAAATATAACATAATAATAACAAAATATTATAAACCATTATACTGTGGTGAGTCTGCTACTGGTAGTTGATCAGATCTACCACCAGACAATCTTGCCAAAACACCCCTACGAGAAGATGATGCACTCACACTAGTGGAGCTATCACGTGGCTGATTCAGATCTCTATTGAAAAAGAAAGTAAAATTAAAATTAATCACAGTAAATGTTTCTATATAACTTAATTTAGTTTCCCAGTCTCTGATATATAATTAATAGTATTTAACAGTCCAACATGAAAAACTATACAGAAATTGTGGGAATGTGAAAATTAGTTCTTTCTCTATTTCATTTTCACTAGATGTTTACTTCATCTACAAACTCACAATGACATTATATGAATATCCCAGTATTAAAAGTATAACAATGAATGTTCTGCCTGGTATAATTAACACGTCAACAGCAGATTAAGAAATAGGGTGGATAATTTCCTTTTACAAATTGAATGATGATTGAAAAATATACAAAAACAGTTCATTGGTAGAAATCTATAACAGACTAATACTTAGCAATAAAATTTTAATTTTTGATAGTGTAGCTGCTGTTCATCCTCAAAGGAGTTACACACTCATGGTCCTCCAGCCAGGGCTCCACAAGACAGCCCAACTAATCTCAAAGAATTCTCTTATAGATGATCTTGCCCATAATAGTGCTTGTTGGCAAAGTGATAACATATAAAGGACCCAGGAAAAAGAAGGCTCTATCTCCTGTCCTACAACGACTACCTTGGTCTACTACATATTTCTAACTCTGAAATTATACTTTTATAAGGCCCTGAATATGCCTCCATGACACTTATCATTATTGTTTTATGATTTAATAAGAACACACAGCTACAACTATATACACCTAATAGGATTCATCAGAAGAATTTTTTCTCACATGAAAGATTCAAAATGCAGCAAGGTAAAGTTAAGCGTAGAAGAAAAAGAGCCAGAAAGGATAAAGTGAAATGAAAAATGCAACCAGCAAGGCAGCTGGGGCCAAAGGAACACTGCAGAGAGCTCTACCATTTGAGACAACAAAAACTCTCAATGGTAACCTTATCATGTTCCATTACATGTAAAAGTGCCTCCATTGTTACAAACTATTTGATGTCTCAGAAAAGGGACTGTTTCTGTTATAAATTTCTGTGTGAAATTGTTTCAAACTATGGCAGTCCTAAAAAATGATTACATACTAAAAAGATCGAGAGGAATCTATTTTATAGAATTTCATACTTTACTGACTGACTTCTAGCAAAGCATCAAGTTACATGCTATCTGAGTAGTACCCCTTGCTGTGTAATATTCAGTATAAAATAATTTTAAATTTTACTGTATTTCTTACTCACAAGATTAGAATACCATTAACATATGAATGAAGTACTACATCAATTGTTATGTATTTAATTCTATTTGGGGGATATTCTTGAGACAATTCAGTGTACTACAGCGTTCATCAACTGGGAGTTTGTTAAAAAATTAATAAAAATGGTTATTGATCACAGTCTGTATGGTTATGCTTCATTATTTACGGGTTTATATTGTATAATAACAATACACTGTACATCACTTACACTAATTATTATACAAATAAAAAATTAACCCTTAAACGCCCAATGGACGTATTAAACGTCGAGTCAAAATGTCTCCCGTATGCCGAAAGGACGTACCATACGTCGACTCAAAAAATTTTTTTTTTAAATTCGCGGAAAAATACTTATAGGCCTACCAGCCGAAAACTTTTGAATCACGCGCCTTGGGGGATGCTGGGAGTTCACGGATTGAGGTGTTGTTTTGTTTACAATCGTTACGCAAGCGCGCAAGCGCGAATTTCTTTCTTGCCGCACTAAAAAGTATCTGTGACATATCTCAGAAATTATTTCATCACTTTGACATAATTTTTGTACCATTTTAAATTAGCCGTTACATGGAGTATTATATATGAAAATGTGTGCATTTTTATGTAGAATACAACAAAAAATAATCATGATTGTAGCTTTTATCAGTTTTGAGATATTTTTATATAAATAACGATAAGTGCCAAAATTTCAACCTTCGGTCAAATTTGACTCTACCAAAATGGTCGAAAAACGCAATTCTAAGCTAAAACTCTTATATTTTAGTAATATTCAATCATTTACCTTAATTTTGCAACTAATTGAAAGTCTCTAGCACAATATTTCGATTTATGGTGAATTTATGAAAAAACTTTTTCCTTACGTCCGCGCGGTAACTCTTCCGAAAAAAATCCTACATGCGATTGTGGTAATGTTTGCACCATTTTAAAATTAGCCGTTACATAAAGTTTTATATATGGAAATGTGCGCAATTTCATGCACAATGCAACTAAAAACAACCCATGGTTGTAGCTTTTATCAATTTTGAAATATTTTCATATAAGTCAACCTTCGGTCAACTTTGACTCTACTGAAATGGTCGACAAACGCAATTGTAAGCTAAAACGCTTATATTCTAGTAATATTCAACCATTTACCTTCATTTTGCAACAAATTGGAAGTCTCTAGCACAATGTTTTGATTTATGGTGAATTTATGAAAAAAATAACATTTTCTTTACGTCCGCGCGGTAACTCTTCCAAAAAAATCACACGTGCGATTGTGGTAATGTTTGCACCATTTTAAATAAGCCGTTACATAAAGTTTTATATATGAAAATGTGCGCAATTTCATGTAGAATACAACAATAAATTATTGAAGGTTGTAGCTTTTCTCATTTTTGAAATATTTGCATATAAATCCCGATGAATAGAAAAAAAAACCACGTTCGGTCAACTTTGACTCTACCGAAATGGTCGAAAAACGCAATTGTAAGCTAAAACTCTTACAGTCTAGTAATATTCAGTTATTTATCTTCATCTTGAAACAAATTCGAAGTCTCTAGCACAATATTTAGATTTATGGTGAATTTAAAAAAAAAAAAAACTTTCCTTCCCTCCGCGCGAGGATTCTCCGCCACAAATCTCCGAAATGCGTACGTCCCATTCTCGGAATATTTGCTCCGTTTCATATTAGGCATTTCATAAAGTTTTATGAATGAAAATGTGTGCAATTTCATGTAGAATAAAAAAAAAAATATTTGAAGGTTGTAGCTTTTCTTATTTCCGAACTAATTGCATATAAAAAATACATATATTAAAAAAATCGACATTCGGTCAACTTTAACTCGTCAGATATGGTCAAAAACTGCATTTGTAAGCTAATACTCTTACAGTATAGTAATATTCAATCATTTGTCTTCATTTTGAAAGAAATTGGAAGTCTCTAGGACAATATTTAGATTTATGGTGAATTTAAAAAAAAAATATTTGTTTACGTCCTCGCGTTACGAATTCATGCATTATTTTGTGATAATATTTTCTCTGTGTTGCTTTTATTGTTTTACAATGTGTTATATACCAAAATGATTGCAATTTAGTGTACATTACAACGAACAAAATAGTAACTTGTTACCTTTAACCGTTTTGCGCACAGCGCGATTTGAATACAATTATATATGAAATTTCGTTTTTGCGCTATCATATATCGCATTATTTATTATATGATAATGATTTTTTTTTTCATTTTTGATGGTTGCATACTAAACTTCAGCCAATGAAAAAAAAAGGAGCCAAAAATGAACTCTTAATCTTGAAAACTAAGCGCGCTGTGATTTTTTGAAATAAATATTTTTTCCGCTTCTGCGCTCACTCTGAAACACCTCCGGCACACGGGACACATTATTTTTTACCGCTTCGGCGTTTAAGGGTTAATAAAAGAACAAGAAAATTTCTATAAAACAAAGTGTAAAATGTGCATATTGCTACATTTTTCATAAATACTGCATGAGCACATGAGACACTGAATCATTTAATTGTACATAAAATCCCATTCACTACCTATCATTCTGAAGCCTTAATACTTATATTTGGAATAAAGCTTTTGTCATACTTTAATACAGTAATACTTTGTTACAGTAAAGCATCACCAAGCCTCTGCCAAAGCCTTAAACATAACAGTCAGCAGTAAATAATAAATTTTCAAAATCATGCTGCTCTACTTACGAAAAAAATGGCAGCAGTGATGTAAACACAGGTTTATCTGGTGAGGAGGCAAGTTGTGGGTGAGAATTAAGTAGCAAATTAACAACCTTTCGAATATATGACTGAAGGCGAACTCTGCGTTCTTCTACAACACACTCATCCTGTTGAAGAGTTACAGAAATCTTATCAAGTTTTGCATTTTTTATTGTATTACTATACATGAAGCATATTTGTACACAGTATTAGTTGCAAACAGTTGTAGACAGCAAGACTTTTATTTCTGCATTGTACTTCCATAAATAGACAGTTTTTTTTCTTTTTAAATACAGGCAGTCCTCAGTTATCGGCAGACTTGGTTAATGGTGATCTAGTATTTTGGCGCTTGTTTAGCAATATAAAATTGGCGATTTATGGTGCCATGACAGGCATAGTTTTGGTATCAGTGCCATAAGGTGCCGATAATAGAGTTATGGCACCATAACATACCTAACAGAGGCGCCATTAACTGGTTATCAGTGTCATTAACCAGTTATCAGCCCCATTAACCAAAATTTAGCACCATAAGCGCCATAAATCGTCGAGTTTTCGTTAATGACGGTTTTTGCTTATTAACACCACGCCGAGAACGGAACCACCGCTGATAATCAAGGACTGCCTGTAAGAGATGTAAAGCAGCTCAATTATAGCACCACCACTGTTTGGAATGAAAAAATCAGAAAGTTAATAGAGTTCTTTGCCAAAGACTAAGAGATTTAGGACATCTCTAATGGAGGCAGTTTTATATTTTATGAAATGACATGAAGTTGCAATCACAATAGTCAACATAATTTTCATCCTCCACATAGCAAAAGTGATAAATATAAAGACTGATGCATACATATGGTCACACATGTGACAAAGCCATATTTGACAGCACAGCTTTTAAGAACAATGCTCAATGAACATCTATAAAAGCAGCTGAGAATGGTCATCTTGTAAACTAAATAGATTAAAAGAGTAGGATCACTGATATGATCTGAACCATTTGATTCAATTATACCAAGAACAGTGGAGATAATACACCACAAGAAGGGTAGGTAAACCCAAAACAGACCTAAGTGGATTGTTTGGTGGAAGCACATACAAATACATACTTCACAGAACTTGCTTAACATCTAACATGAAGATATGACCACTCACATAAACAGAATCCAAATTCTGATAGCTACTAAATTTTTTGGTAAAAATACGATATCTGAGGATTTGAATTTCAAATTCAAGACACTAAGAAAGTTTGAGGATTTTTAGACTTTGACAAAAAGACAACTTGTCTTGAAACTTCACTCTCTAAGGTACAGTTCACCTTTAGTATACAGGTGGCTTATAAAACAGATCGACAGCAAGATTCTGGTGACAGCTGAAACACCAAGAAAGATGGTCATAGGTTAGGCCTACCACCATTATCAGATCTTATCCAAATCCTTAAACCATGCCAGATGAGTTAAGAAAGACCGATAGAAATAATTGGAGAAAATGAACCAAAGCGACCATCCCTACAGCTCAGGGATAGCGGTGGTGATGAAAAAAGGTCCTGGCATGAATTAACAGAGAACCACCTGATACAATTACAAATGAAATGACTAAAGAATACATTCATATATTCAGTCTATTCAAGAAAACACCCTGAGCTGGTAGGAGGTCCCACCACAGACCAAATGGAGGTACTACATCCAAAAGCTCTAATGAATGGACCACTAAAATTATGTATCCTTCAGGTCTATGGAAAGCATTAAGTTTCCCTCTGATAGATTCCATCTTGAAACAAGTCTGTAACACATACCTGTGGGGAGAGGTCAATCACTGGTCTCCAAACCTAAGTCACTTGCTAATCATGAAAATTCAACTGAAAAAACCCGGGGACTAGCATCTTGGACTTCTTTGGTGCCTTTCTGCATCATCACTTCCACCTCTGCCAACAGGACAAGAGACATTCAAGAATCTGGAGAAATGCAATTTTTGGTGCATCTAAGAGGGGAGGATGAACATTCTTTAACAAAAAGCCTGTAACATCCTGAAGGACCATTACAGCCCAAGGCAATGTGCATGGCTCAATGGCAAGACAGGCAACCCCATATTCATGGCAACAGAGGAGGGTTGCTACAACCCTCAGTGACCAACCTCCCTTTTCTTCCACTTTCCTCCCTTCTCTGCACCACCAGAGGGAGGTAAACAAAACAGCTGAGAAAACTTTCCCCTTTTCTTGGAAGAAGTTGCAGACTTCTTTGAGATCACAGACAGGGAAAGCTCTACAATACCTACAGAATTAGCTGAAGCTGCCTTTGAACCCAAAGGCTTAAACAGTAGCAATAAGCTCAATACCTAACTTTCCATAGTGAGAGGCTACACATGCAAAACTAGCCTCTAGAAAAAGGATGCAATCAATCTCTCCTTCTAAGAACCAAATTTCCCACTGATTCGAGGTCTGGTATACCCTACCTTGTAACACCAACAACCTCCTGAATACCGCCCTCTCACTCCTAGACAAGATGCCTGAGGTTGGGCCATAAAAAGGTCTGCAGAAACATCATGGACACTGACTCCAACCCAGCAACTATGGTGAATGAAACACCTCCTGACAAAATAAACTGACAAACCCAACACCAAAGTAGTCTTGGCATCCTCCTGTATGTAATACCTCCTCTGGCATGAATCCAGTGGAGGAAGGAGTTTGCACATGAATGCAATGGAGGAAGGAGTTTGCACAATCTGTTTATGCATGGGAACTTCCTGATCTACAAATCAGGGCATTCACTTCATCCAAAACAACATGCAGTGTGTGACCATGGCAACTGGACTGAGGGACATGCCTAAGGTCAACGCAGTAGACGAGTGTGTTGGCTAGTACATAAAAAGATGCCGTTGTCTTACTAGATTATTCCATTTACAGAAAGGCAAAAAAATCTCTATTAAGTGCTGCTCCAACTTGGCCCGCAAAGATTTCATCTGGTCCTATCAGATCCCCTGGGACATGAGTTACCCTTCTTCAGCCATAGAAGGAGTCATACCAGAACTCTGCTCCCTACGGTGTTCTTGGTCCCATACTGAACCAGATGAGCCTCTTGACAGAGAGAAAAACTCAGAAGAGTAGGCATCAGAACCCCGTTCTACCTTAGAAACCATTACCCATCTAATCTGAAACTAGTTCCTCGCTGGACGAGTCTGTTGTATACTCATCTTCAGATCTGGTAGCCAGAGTTCACTCCTTGCTGCAGCCAGCGCAGAATCAGAGGAATGTATTTCTAGTGATTAGAAATTCATTTCTCAATATAATGTGGTTCGGATCCCACAATAAGCTGTAGGTTCCATTGCTAAGTAACCAATTAGTTCCTAGCAACGTTAATAAAAATCTAATCCTTCGGGTCAGCCCTAGTAGAGCTGTTAATCAGCTCAGTGGTTTGGTTAAACTAATGTACACTCGACTTTAGCTCTGAAACTCAGCAGCCACTGAGCCAAAAGGCAGAGATGAAGAACACAACCTTGCACCACCTCTCTCACTCCCCTCCCAACAATGTGATGCAGTAGAGAGAGTCTGGGGCCAAGTAGAAGGAAGACAAGTCCCAAAAAATAAAAATGACAACTCACTTTACACACTGAACTACTGGTTGAGGCAAGAACCAAAGATGAAGTCGCATATACCAGAGGATCTGCTACAGGCAAGATTACTACAACAGGAAGATCTCTGTCTTTTGCAGAGGATAACAAAGCTGACACATGTAGACCCATCACAAACCACCTTATCTGCCAGGTTATATTAAAGATAAGCCAGATCTTACACACTCCAACAATGATGAAGCCTTACTGGTAGTACCTGGAACGTCATTATCATTATCAGATGAATAGGGGGTTGACACAACTAATGATGGTGCTCCTTCCTAAGAAGTTGCTTCATCCTCTGGCAAAAGGTCATAATCAGGTTTATTAGGCCTACTGCTAACTCTCCTAGAAGGGGTATCAATTACAGATGGAAGGGGAATGGAAGATGAAGGAAGGAAAGAAGGCTTCAAAAGGATTCAGGACTATCCTCAGAGGAGTATCACCTGCCCCATGCTCCAACAAAGCCAGTGATTGCCTTGTATCCTTCTTCCTCTTCCCGAACTTAATCCACTGTGAATCCCAAACAACACATTCCTAGTAAGACGAAGCCCTAGAATTATATTTTCCCCTCCAGGAAACACAAAAAGTGAGGATTAGTCATTACAGGTGACATGAACCACCCACAAAGACAGTCACATACCTGACAATGATGTACATCTTTTTTTCTCCATTTGGATAAAAAAGCAAGCAAGGCAACAAAAGGAAAAAAGAACACAATGAATTGGCAATAAGTAAATACCCACCACCACCCTCCAAAGTTCTCAACCACCAGTCAGGGACAGAAGAGCAAAATATCTGTTCTCTACCCCAAGCCAGAAAAGTTTTGAAAGTTTGTGCATGAGAGATAACTCTTCCAATTCACTTACCCCACATCTATAAAATACCTTGTTACTAAGTTTTCAGATCAATCCTAGCTCTCACTGAAGGATACTGCTATGTAAAAGGCAATTGTTTGTAATTTTGTAGGAAAAAATGGCAATTTCCTATATAAATACCCAACCAAATATTACATAATTACAAAAAGCTTTGCATAACAAATAAGAATCATACACTAACATGTATTGCATCTTTATCCATTATAACACTAATGTCTCATGAAGAAGTTTTAACCGCTACCATGGATTTTTTTTCTTTAAACATAAATTCACCAAGGTTTGAATTGAAAAAAAAAAACAGACCTTACAGGATTGGGACTTTTTCATTCTTACTTACCTTATAGCCAAATGTTTTCTTCTGAGGGAAATCAAATGACTTCACTATTGGGTCTTTTCTTTTCAACTGTTTATGAAGCTCATAAAACTGAGCAAAACGACGATACACATTCCACTCATCATCACGTATCCGAATGTATATCTGCAAATATAAAAAAATTCCTATTATTAGCAGCATACAATTCACTTTTACTTTAGGACATACAATAAGCAAGGCATAAAAAGGCTAAAATATTTTAAGTCAAAAAAAATTCTAAATTTAAGAAAAGGTGATTGACAACAAATGTAAAAGGTGTTTCGATACCTTTAATTTAAATAATGGCTCTCCTAGCAGTCATTCACTACTAAATAATCTCCCATGTTTGTTAGCCTCTAAATTTATTGAAATGTTAGTTCTATTGGATGATTTTGCTTGTTTATTACATATAATTTTAATAATAATAATTGCTCTTTACACTTGTCCTGATTTCTTGAAGACAATATTTCTGCTAAAAAACAAAGAGCCTGCATTTCCAGCTGCATACAAATTTAATTACTTTTATTGGAAGAGATCTTTGAACCTGAAGTATGGAATGCTTGGCTTTAAATTAATTCAAGGCAGCTCTTACTACTTCCAGGAGTCTTAATAAAGCAAATGTTAAACCGAGTCCTGCAACATACAAATTAGGACTAACATGTATATACTAGGATAAGTTAGAAAGAAAAAGATGCAGAATACTGTTATAATGTACGAAAGCACAGTTTGTAAACAAGCATTTCATTTACAAAACAGGTTTTGACAGGAGAAAACCTACCATTGGTAGCCACTGTGAGTCCCAAAAGTTGTTACCCTTACTGTCTTACCCAGGGTTCCATGTGATAGACCAACCAATAAAAGCAAATTCTCTCATACATGGTCTTGGCCAGAAAAGTGCCTCTTGACACAGTGATGGACTTCAAACAGAAAAACTGAAAGGCTCTTTATTCTATGCCTGCCAGCAATTACTTACACAGATGTGGCAACAACACATGAACCACCGGTGTTTGCCAATACTTGCCAGTCTATGAAAGAAAAACACCTCCCCACAAAAAAAAATTCCCATACCATTTCATAAGGGCAAGCTGGTGGGTTGGAAACCTCACAGTAGCTACTAAAAGTAGGTCTTTCCTACACCAGAACCTGTTTTTCTGGTGTGGCCACTGTTCATCTTCATAGGGACATAAAGAAAAGAAAAAACTGACAGGTGACAAAATGGCTTAGCTCCTCAGTAAAGAATCCTAACTACTCTTGGTAAAGTCAAGTAAAGAATCATCTTTCCTCCATTATTAATGACTCCCTTGAGAAAATAACAATGAATAAGAAGTGGTAAAGAACCCATCATAGGTAGCCATAACATCGAGGTAAACCTGAAGACACTGGACTAAGATTTATCTGTAATATATTGAGTTCTAGCAGAAAATAGGGGATTTCCCCTTCAACAGGGCCTCACTCTTGGCCAGGTACGATGCAATAGGGTAAAACTCCAGTAAGTTCACAAAGCCATCATCAAATAAGTGCATGCATACATATTTACGTGTTACAATTTTTTTAATGCTTTGACGTAGGCTCCAGGACAACACACTATTGGCTTGAAGAGTTGGAAGTATCCAATCACACAGCTTGTAGCAAATCACCACCCTCTCTCTCTCTCTCTCTCTCTCTCTCTCTCTCTCTCTCTCTCTCTCTCTCTCTCTCGTCTCTCTCTCTCTCTCTCTCTCTCTCTCTCTCTCTCTCCATGACGACACACTATTGGCTGGGAGGGTTGGAAATAGCCAATCACAAAGCTTGTAGGTCAGATGCTTTGTGTATAGGATTCAGAAAGGTGAGTTGTAATTTCTTATCTTTCTTTCACAGGGATGAGAGAGAATTTTTTATGCACATGTAATATGTACAGTATGTTTGTTTTGTACAGTTTTATAGATAAATGTAACATTACTTTGTCATTCATTTATTCAAATTTTCCATGCTATAATTACAACTTTTTGCATTTCGATAACTAAGGAAATATGGTAAATTTGGTAAGATTTTAGCATAATTCTGTGTAATTCCCAGCCTTTTTCTGGTAGATAAGCAGGAGAGAAGTGTAGCCCTAACTGTCAATCATTTTGACATATTTATATGAAGGGTCTGGGCAAACAGCGTCTCTCTCTCTCTCTCTCTCTCTCTCTCTCTCTCTCTCTCTCTCTCTCTCTCTCTCTCTCTCTCTCACAGAAAATGGTTTTGCCTGAATATAGGGGTAACTATATTAGTTTCCACACAGTTGTAAGCCATATAATTTCAGAGGCTGTGTATTTTCAAGAGTAATGTTGAAAGATGACCTTGAAATTATATTAAAGTGTTTTACGATGATAGTTAACAGTATATTTGGTGTTTGAACTATTAAAATAGACAGTTATAAGCATTTTCAGAGGAAGTCTTTTGAGTCTGAACTATTAAAATTGGCAGTTAACAGCATTTTTTTAGGGGGTTGTCAAGTATGTGTGGATCTTTGCTATTCGCGGGTAGTTGTGATCCCAGTCCAACGCGAATGTCAAAGGTTGACTGTATATTTTGAATGCTTTGCTTCAAACACATGGAAGCACTTCACACAGTTAAAGGCTATTTCATAATTGATGGGATCACATAAAAGCTAGTTTTATTGGCTAGTTTTGTTTAAACATAGTATACTTGTATCTTTATCTGAGTCACATGAATGAACAATACATATACGTATCTTAATACCCTAAAGGAGACAGTGAAGCCTGCCAATCCAAACGTGTATGAGAATTAATGAAATTGTCATGAAAACTGATGTTTTTTCATCTTGCATTTAACTTTGATTTTTTTATCTTGCATTAAAGTTCTAGTGAGAAAGATTATTAAGCTAATCCATCCTTTTAATTAGTTCAGCAACACCAAACAAAAAGCACATTTACATATTCCTCCATGTAAGGGACTGTGAGTGTATGAAAAAGTGAGTTCATTTCAAACAAACATCTTGACTGCTAAACACAAACAGCAAGAAGTAACACATCTGTTTCAGAAGTTGAATTCTCCATTAAAGCAGATATTTTTTAAGATGACCACCTAAAAACAGCTCTCCATATAAATGCTATCAAGTCAGTGTAAATACTAAACTGGGGATTTGTACTGAAGGAAGAAGGTGAGGAGATACAGGTCAATATAAAATTATGGGTATGGTCATCACTTCAACTAAAGCAAAAGGTTAAGTAAGGTAGTAGTTTGTCTGATACAAACATTATTCTGAGATACATTGTATATAGATATATATATATCTATATAATTATATATATATATATATTACTAATTATCTATATGTATATCTATCTATGTAAATATAGATTCTATATTTATAATATATATAATATATATAATAGATATATGTATATATTTTATATCTATTATATACTATATATATTATCTATATATCTAATAATATATATAATATATACTATATATATATTTTATTCTATATATATATATATATATATATATATATATATATATAATATTATATATATATATATATATATATATAATATATTATATATATATATATATTATATATGTATATAGATTATCATATATTCACTCTCTATCTAATATCCTATATATTATATATATACGATACTATGTCTCTATATATATCTATAATATATATATACAGCGGTCCCGGGTTCGACGTTTCCGTGCTTACGACGTTCCGAGGTTACGACGCTTTTTCTTAAATATTCAATGGAAAAATCCGTCCTGGGTTTACGACGCTTGTTCCGAGGTTACGACGCTGACGCTTCCGACGCTCCGAGTTAACGACGCTTTTAAAAACGCATACTATGATAAAAATCCTTTATAGTTTAGCACAGTATCTTAATAAAAAATAAGTTTCGTTAGGATTAGGTTACAACAAAAAATTTTGAGGATTATGCTGATTTTGCGACAACTTTTTATGTTGTATTTTTCTATCGTTTTTTAGTAATACGCCTCATATGGCGGAAACCTAGTTTTCCGATGCGAATGGGAATGAAATACATAATAGTTAACAATTGTAAAACAGTCCAAAAGAAGGCAAATAATGAAAAAAAATCATGCCTTGTTTCCACAGGTAATAATAACAAAAACGAAGTTTTGGTTAGATTAACAAACGCAAACAATTCCAAGTATCCAAAGAGAGGAATCATTCATATCAAGTAAATTTGATTCCAGAGGAGAGGAGAGAGAGAGAGAGAGACAAGAGAAGAGGAGGGTGGTGGGTGGGGAGGAGGTTATTGTGCGGAAGGAGACCCTCCCCCATCCAGGTCGGGGAGATCTCGTTCCGGAGATTCAAACTCTTCTAGGTTTTTTTGGTGAACGTTTATCACAAACTTATCCAATGTCTGTTGCCTTTTTCCTTCCGTTGCATAAACACTTTTGTCCGGATGATACAATTCAAGGAAGCACTGGAACATCATTCCACTTTTCCAATGCGGCTTTTATCACATCACTGCTGACATCTGTAACTTCCTCCCCAGCCTCCTCTTGTCAGTTGATTGCTCCGAGCAAGTTGCTCCTGCTGCTCTTTGTGGAGTTGAACAAGTTCGTCCGCAGTCAAATCTTCTGAATGTTCAGCGACCAATTCTTCAACATCTTCGTCGTTGACTTGTAGACCCATACTGTTGCCCATGACACAATTTCTTGCACAATCTCTGCATCGAAGCCCTCAAAGTCACGGACAGTTACGCACTGGGGCCAAAGTTTCCGCCACGCAGAATTTAATGTGCGGTACGTAACTTCAGTCCATGCGTTATCAATGAGGGTTATGCAGTGAAAAACATTAAAGTGCTTCTTCCAAAATTCTTTTAAGGTAATTTTGTCTCTTCAGTTACACGGAAAGCATCTGGAGAAGAGCGCCTTCGTATATAATTTCTTAAAAATTGCTAATGACTTGTGTCCATGGGCTGGAGAACAGAGGTCGTGTTGGGTGGAAGGAACTTGAACTGAATGAAGTCATGTTCACTGCAGTCAGCCAAGTACGAAGGGTGTGCCGGGGCATTATCCATGATCAGAAGGACCGCAGGGGTAGCTGTTCTCTGTTAGGTACTGACTCACGGTCGGCGCAAACACTTCATCAATCCACTCCATAAACAAGTTCCGTGTCACCCATGCTTTTGTATTGGTGGCCTCCACATTACAGGCAGTCTGGCCTTATTTACGTTGTGCTGCTTAAAGGCACGCGGGTTTTTGAATTGGTAGACAAAGTAGCGGCTTTAGTTTCAAGTCGCCACTTGCGTTGAGCATAACAAAAGCGTAAGCCTATCCTTCATTGGCTTGTGGCCTGGGAGCGCCTTCTCTTTTGGGGCTTGGGTGATAAATGTCCTGTTGGGCATCTTCTTCCAGAAGAGGCCCGTTTCATCACAATTGAAAATCTGTTGAGCGACGTATCCTTCGGCCTCCCACACTCGGCAAAACTCAGGTCCACGATCGCCTCAGCAGCAGCCTTGTCTGCGCTAGCAGCCTCACCATGCCTAATTACAGAGTGAATTCCAGTTCTTTTCTTGAAGTTATCAAACCACCCTTTACTAGCACTTAAAATCATCTGGCGTGGCACTAGTAGAAGGAGTTTCCTTCAGCAAACTCTGATACACTTGCCGAGCTTTCTCGCAGATGATCGGCTCGTTTACACTATCACCTGCCATCTGTTTCTCATGTACCCACTTCAAAATTATTTTTTCTGCCTCTTCGAGGTTTGCGATCTCATCTTGGTTAGTACTTGTCCACTCCCTTCGCAACATTTGCTTCTTTAATGGCATCCTTGTTTTTCAAAATTGTCGAAATTGTCGACTTGGCCATCTTGTACTCACTTGCGATATCGGTCACAAAGCGAACACCACGTTCAAACTTTTCTATAATTTCTTTCTTTATTTCAATGGTTATCTTCCTCTGCACCCTCTTCTCACCATCACTCTTCCTTTCTTACTTTCACCACCACTCTTCACTTTCTTAGGGCCCATTATGAAGAAAATCACAAGTTTTAGCGCAAAAAATGCTAAGCGAATTGACGAACGTCTTGTACACAATGAGATGAGACAAAGAGCGATGCGTGGGTGACGCGTGCTGTGGGCGGCTGGAGGATGGCTGTTCCCATGGCAACTCAAAACGCTCTCACGTGTGCTGGGCGATTTCGCGCATTTTTCAAATGTTTGTGTCTAAAAATTAGTTTGTGAAACAAAGTGAATTGTTATTTTCCAGAAATTTCCAGCATTTTTCAAATGTTCATGTCTCAAAATTAGTTCATGACCCCAAACAGAATTTTTTATTTTCCGCATTTTTTTTTATTTGGTTCGTATCTCAAAGTTAGTTCGTAGGTCAAGGGTGAAATTTTACCTATAATTTTGGTCGGGGATCGAGTTGTACGTGGGTCAATGCGTTCGTGAGTCAAGGGTCTACTGTATATATATATAATATATATATATATATATATATTATATATATATATATATATATATATATATATATATATATATATATATATATATATATATATATATATATATATATATATATATAAATAAAGGTTTTTTGCCACGAAGGAAAAAATGAAAAAACGAGTTTGGCCGAGAACTTCGGTCCTATTCGGACCCTTTACTGAGGCATACTGATTTTACAAAGAACACCATAGTCAAAAGAAGGCTTAATATACAAACTGACACTACCATATTAGCCATAAGGGCGATTTTCACTCTACAGAGAGGAGGAGGAGTCATAGGGTAGCCACACCTTGAAGGATACCCGCGGTAAACAAGTGATTCTTCCAGAGAAACAGTACATTTTGAAAACAACACGGGAGCATAGTCTTTTGACTATTGTGTTCTTTGTAAAATCAGTATGCCTCAGTAAAGGGTCCGAATAGGACCGAAAGTACTCAGCCAACTCGTTTTTCATTTTTTCCTTCGTGGCAAAAAAACCTTTATTTATATATAGCATCACGTTTATATACTTCTATATATATATATATATATATATATATATATATATATATATATATATATATATATATATATATATATATATATATATATATATATATATGAACAAAACCTTATTTCCATTACCTACATCAGATATAACTTATGATTCTGTACAACGTCTACAAGCTACAATAAAAATAGTCTGAAATCTGTAAGCCCCTTATAGTTAAACATTCCATATAGTGTCAATATTTTAAAATTCTCAAACATTCAGACAACAAATGTACCTCACAGTTAAATATCTACAGTACCTGATATACATGGTGGGTGTCTGACGATGAGCCTGTTAAAAAGGCAGTAGGGATCCAAATATTGATTAACGTTCTAGGTGTTGTAGATACAGAAAGGGTATCTAAATCACTAGTTACACTTGCAGTGTCATCCATTTCATCTTCATCATCATGTTCATCCGGTAAGGGTCCCCGAAGATCAATCAACTCTTCTCGCAGTCTACGAACCTGTGCTTCTCTCATCCTTAAGAGTTTATGAAGCCTCTCATTAAATTCCATCAATTCACCATGCATTTCAGCCACCTGAATCAATTTCCTCTCATAAGCAGCGGCTTCATCATGATAATCCCGATAATCAGGAGTATTTCGTGATGGTTGCAATGCTACATTTTCAATGCTTCCCTCTCTTCGAAGAAGTTGAACAGCTCCTACATATTTCTTTAACTGATGCTTTAGAAGCTCATTTTCTCTATGAAGTACATTAATTTTTCCATTTAATCTCTCAACTGTCTCCTGATGTAACCCCTGCTGATGTGCTATTTCTGCTCTTAACATGGAAGTTGTTTCCATTTCTTGAGCGAGTGCATTTGATATTTCTGTTCGGCGACATTCAGCAGCATCACGAGCTCTACTTATCTCCAGTACAGCAGATTTGAGTTCATCCAGGGTTAAAGTAGTATCTCCACTGGATGGACTCGGTAATGTTGAGGTGACTGAAATAGGACTGGTACATGTTCCTCTGTTTCTTCCCTGAGTTCCACATACCTGAGATATAGCTACAGTATTTTCATCTCCTTCCTGCAAGTAACTATTTAGTGAATTATTATCATCCGATGGAACACCTTCAAAATTTGCTAAACTTCTTGGGCTAACAGGTATCAAACCTCTGATTCTTTCACTTCCAATTGGTGTAAAAACATTTGCTCCAGTATCTCCTTCACTTGAAGGGTAGCTATCAGCAGAAATATTTGACTGACTAGATCTATATGATCCAGATTCTTGATCATATAAGTTGCTGGGACGACGAGATTTTGGCACAGGTACACTACTAAGAACATTATTATCATGAGTATTATTGGTATCACTTTCTGGAGAAAGACTGGAATGTCCTGGAAGGAGCTGCTCATAAATATGTTTAAGATTAGTCTCATTGACAGTCTCATCATTGCATTTAACTGATTTACTTTCAATACTAACAGCACCTTCTAAGTCAGTAAGTCCTGAGGTAGAATTATCTTCCAAAGCTGGAGATTTTAATTTTGTATTACTGTTACCCATTTTTTCATCAGGTAGAGCAGAATTTTCCACTGTACTTGAATTTTCATCACTTAATTTCAAAACTTCTTTGGCCTGTTGTAATCCTTGCAAATGTACAAGTTTCTCCAATCGATCAGCGTAAGGAGTTGTTCCCCCTGTAGTAGGAGCTGGTGAGCTAAGGCATGTAGTAGGTGCACTATGATATAAAGGAGAATTTACATCAGGGAGATCTGGTCTTGATAAGTCATCATCAAAGGAAATCAGCTGGGAAGGAATTTTCTTTTTTCTCCTTTTCAACTCCCTTTTTCTTAAATGTGCTGAATTACCTGGGGAAATTTGAAGACCATAAAATGCTATGATAACTCACAGGAATCATTTAAACAATTTTCAATTACTATTGTTATTACAATTATTATTTAACTGTCATTAGCCAAAATTATGGGTAATAAAATACTGTGAATTCTACACTTAAAGTCATACAAAAGGAAAAACTGTCCATATAGGTTACCTATGGAAAAGTGTATATGTATACAGTATTATACTCTACTAATGTATGTGATGTTCACTAGGCTGCATATGGACAACATGTCTTTGATGAAACAAATTACAAAATTAAAATTCTAAAAATGTACATTGTTAAATAAAAAATAATTTTAAAAATAAAATTTATTACTTGGATACCTACCTATTGTTAAAGATAGCTTATATCTTGCACCAATAGGCAAGTTGGAATTTTAAAAAAATAATAAGAAAAAAAAAGTTTGAATGGCTGCCTGGATGACTAGTATCTAGTACGAGGTGTTTCAAATGTTTTAGCTCTTGTTGTCAGAATTCTCCTTGACAGCCCACTAAGTTGTGGGGAGGCTGGGTGGGGTCTACTTGAACTGTAGGTAAGTTTCCAAATGATAAATATTATTTTAAAATTCATATTATTTGGCATGAATCTTAACAAATGTTGAAGACAGCCAATTCCTGCATTGAGAAGAGGACGAAGGGTATTGCAGCTAGACAAACTCTGCTCAGCCACTGCACTAAAGGCTTCTTGCATGAAACCCAAACCTTCTTACCTGCCCTGGAATCCTTTTTGGATCTTACTGGTCGGAAGTTGGATTCAATTAAGAGAGCAAGACTCTCATATGTGCACAGTGAAGAGCTATCATGCAGTGAAAACCACTTAAATTCAGCCAGAATGAAACAGAAGTGATGTGAAGGGACGACGGTACCTGGGTCCAAAACCCCATAAAACAACAGTTAACTTAAAATAAATACTTTCAATATATGTACTTTCATGCTCCCAAAATATCAAAACTCAGGATTTTAAATAAAGTTTGTAAAAGATTACTCTTCCTCCAGTTCAGGAAATGACCTTACCCGCTAATTTCAGAAGCAATTTTGCATACTATTTAAGGTAGTAAGTGGCAAAAGCCAAACTGTACTTCTACTGCACCACATTAATCAAAACCTAAAGCAACAGTGTCATAAAACTATATGAAATTGCAACAGCTACTACATTATGAATGTTTACTTTCAATAAAGGTAAAAGGTATGGAGCTAGTTCTCGTGCACTTACTCTAATAGAATAAGCCACAGAGAACGTCATGTTCTTTGACAAAGATGGTCTAGAATTCTAAAACAACAAAGCAAACAGTTAACTTTGTCTCCTCCAGGGTTAACCTTTAAAGATGTTCTAAGTTTCTAAAACCACAAAACAAAAGGTTAACTCTGACTCTTCCAGGCTTAACCTTTGGCAAAAACTCTAGGTTTTCTAAAACTACAAAATAAAAGGTTAATTTTGACTCTACCAGGCTTAACCCCTGAAGCTTCGATACTAGAAGCACGTAATTGTACAAGCCATGAAACAACTTTGTAACAAATTCCAGTCCCTTGCAAAAGAAAATCTACATCTCACTGCAGGAACTGGAGCTCCTTCTTGTAGTGTACTAGGTAGGAAGGGAAAACTAACAGTGAACTCACTATGGAAGCCTGGAAAATTAAGGGATTGCTGTAACACTATTGTTACTTTGCACCAACATGAAACACAGGCTGTTGCTGTGGTTAAGGGCACTTAAACACCTGTGAGTGACAAAACAACTCCCTGGGCTCTACATCTCCACTTCCTGCACTGTAGTGCCCGGAAGAAAATCCTTCAGCAAAGGATGAAAGGGTGCCACAAAATTACATATTTTCTGAGCCATGTAACTGAAGAAGTGAGAAAAGAATATACTGTAAGTGTTCTTGGTGCTCAACCTTAGCAATGTAAAAAAGTGTAAAAACTCCCCTAAGGAGTCAGAAAACATTCTATTCAAACAGGGAACTCAGAGTTAGCACTCTCCCATGTCGGCAAAGTGGATGCTTGCTTCAACACTAAGGGAGTCTAAAGAGCAGACAAAATGGTGGCTAGTACCCAACGACGCATCCATCGGCAATGCCCGAGGAAACACTAGCACCTAAGTGGCAGCTGGCGCTAATGCTGAAAGCAGCTGAAGTGCCGACGACGTGGCGGTTAACACCTGAAGAGATTGGAGCCTGAGTGCTAGCTGGCACTAACGCTAACAACGTCTGAAGAGCCAATGATATGGTGGGTAATGCAAAAGGAGGTAGTGGCACCTGAGTGGCACTTGGGATTAACAGTAAAATTGTCTGAAGTGGCAGCAATGTGGCAGTTAACACCTAATGAGATAGTTGGCACCTGATGTGGCACCTGGTGACAATGCTGAAATCACTCGACGTGCCGGTGACAAAAAACCTTGAAGGAAAAGAAGCCAAACCTTTGTGCTACTGGAATAAAATGGCAGTCAAAAGATGTAGGTTCAAAGTCTGTTCTGGGAAGAAAGTGTGCTGCCACTGTAGAGGAGACCTAGTATGCTTGTAAAGAACTAGCATATACCTGAGGAGACCAAGAAGGATCCCACTGTGTCCGTGGAGAATGCTATTGTTATCTGCTTCTCTAATCTGCTTTTCCTTTCAATAAACATACACCATCTGACCAAACAATACACTGGTCATTGTAATTTTTGAAAGAACAATCCTTCTTCCAACATTTAACATATGTCATGACCACTGTATACTGAAGAGTAAAGCTGGCCATCATACCTTTTTACCTTACAGAGAAAATGTCTATCCTCTCCGAATGACATACTAGTACTATATAATGACAAAGGCCAAGAAGAGCCAAATCCAAAATCCACAAAATAATCTAATCATCAACGAAACAAATGGGCCCTTGTAGGCCAAAGAGGAAAAACTGAATGGTAACCAACAGATGCTCAAACAGTCGGTTCAAATTAACCGATCCTATGTATTAATTTTCTAGTTTTCCCACTCTATCATCTTCCCACCTGACATGGTAAATACAGCTATAATAATAGAAAAGTAAGATTCCTTTCAAACATGAGTTCCACAACAAACCCATTATGTACTTATAATTTAGCCTAATTTCTGGTCAAAGCTTTGCTGCAAACACTTCTGCGAGCACAGAAAATATTTAATTCTTCACGGTTCTGTGACTGTTCAGATACCCTGAAGTCCTCCTCATTCTGGAATTAACATTTTTTTCATTTAAAAAAGATGTTAATTAATGCATTCAACTTACATTGTTATTTCTATTTATCTTATTACATTCTCATTGGCAGGTAAATGATATAACAAATTTACAAAGGAAATAGAAAGATCTTTTGCTCTTTATCATATTCACTTATCAACTCTAACATTTTGGCATGCACAAGCAGTTATCAACCAAGAGAATGAATAGAAAGCAAGGGTGTAAACGTATATACGTACTACATGGCAGGAGAGCTGATTTAAGGTTAGCCAAAGTCTGGGCAGGTCAAACTGTCACTGATCAGTTGTGATGTTAATGTTTTGTCTTTACAGAATGCAACTTTCTCAGTTTCATGCATCTGGTAACTCGTCTGTAAGGTGGATTATAATGCACCTTACACCGAATACAATATGCAGCTGAATTACAGGCAGCACATCCTTGAAATGGTTATGTCACATAATTCATCTTTTTTGCAAGCATGAGATGGATAGCTGAATCTGTAACAATTATAGCACTGCAATGGCTTTGGTTTGAATTTCACTATTGGTATTTTCTCATTCTCTATAAGTGTTCCAGGACATGTCAACTATTTTTTGTGAAGTTAAGATCTTTATTGAATATGACTCCTCTGCCATAACTAAAAGTCAATGGGGATTTTATTGCTTACTTCATCTGTTCATTTAATTTTATACAATTTAACCCAATGTGAGTGGCATCGTCAATTGACGACTATTTATAGCTTTGGGATTATAGTCCCCTGATGATCAACATTTCATGACACAGTATGAATTAATTTTGCAGGAAAAGTGTTCAGATCATTTCCATGGGCCATAAACGACTCATGGCAACTATTACGTCAACCCTAATAGCCAGTCAATAAAGGAGAGAGAGATCAGTTTGCCTTGAGATGTCATAGGGGAATGTTGTCCACCATTCCCATCCAAAGACATTTTGTAACTATTTTACAATAAATATACTTACAATCTGTTATTGTTTTTAGTTCTTATCTGTTATGATATGTGTATTGTGTGAGCTATAATTATAATTTTTTTACTAAATAAAATATAAAAAAATTAAGAAAACATTTATAACTTGGTGAAACTAGCATTTTTTTTATGACTGTCTCAGAGGCCCCCCACAGGGTTGGAAATATTAACTTTCGTCTTCTTGTGGAAGGCATACGAAAAAAATTTTATTTTTTTTCCTTATTCTTATGCCTGGTGCATATATGTAGTACATATCTTCTTCTTATCAGTGATGTTTTCTTTTAATTGGCAAACCTCAAATTTTGCTCGGCATAGGGGTGTGCTTAATAAATATTTTACTCTTCCTGTAAGTGCTAACATGCATGAGTCTAAGATTTTGCAAGAATCAAAACAGCTTGCTCGGCAAGTAAGATCTCTAGACAACATCTGCCTTCATTTACAGGCATTTCACAAAACTTGAAACAATTTTATTATTCTTTTTCTCTAGCAATCAGCCACTGGGGACTTTGGTGGTCTTTGTGAAGGGAGGCTTCATTTGTCATCATCTGTACTTTAGCCATCAGATGTTAGGTGTCAAGTCCTTTAGATGTTCTGTTGCAAGGAAATTCTTCAGCTTTTCCATTATATACTCTTTACATTATCTATATGACTACTGTACCTACTTCAAGTGTTTCTTCTGGTGCAAAGATGGATATCCATTCTTTACTTTTTCTGTTTTCTTCTTGGATATCCATCCTGATATCCTTTACTATCCCAAATGTTCCTAAGCTAGTGATACAGAGGTTATCAACTTTGTCAATGGTTCTGAGGTGCAAATATCACGACTTTCAATCATGAAAATTATTTTAAAAAACTGGAAAACTTAAAGACACCATCTGACTTTCATGAAGTCCTTTCCTCCTTGCACAACACCAGTAAGATCTGGTTCCCAAATGTCCACTGCCCAAGCTACCCCAAAAGGATTGCAAAATATAATTACGGTTTCTGAAGTGTACACCAAAACTACTTGATGAGATTAAGTGCATTACATGAAAACAGTACATCCATGAATTCATCATCTTGGCAGGCAAGCTGGACAGAATGCCAAGAGTCCTATTCCTAAAACCAGACCACCAGTAGGCTCCATGGGTGAGTTACAGGAGATAATGCTGGCCCTAAGATATCAATGACTATTATATTCATATATCTCTGGTCCAAACATTATCTGGTGGTTGACCAGCCCACCAAAGCTCCAACTATTGGCTTTAAAAATGAATTTCAGCACTTGCAATGATATCCCTTCTAAATGATCGAGGCAGTGAAACGAGGGAGCTGCAGATGTTAAGACAGCATGGGAAAGAGGATGAACTGACATTAAATGAAGGAAAATCCCTTTATTGCACTATAAAAAAGTAGTTTGGGAGACTGGACAGTAGGATTAGAAAGTTGATAATATATGGAAGAGGTTGAAGCAATAATGAGATGGAGTAAAATAGTACAGGCTCATCATATAAATATTCTATTGTGAAGCAATCTCTCATGAGGGACTTGGTATATGTGAAGCCAACCGTTTTGGCTAACGTTAAAATTGCAATTATTTAACTGGCCATTTAGAAGTGAGATCTAATTAACTACATAATACACAAAGATAAAAGTGATACAGTGGACCCCACATATTAGTGTTCTGTACTTTCATATCAGTACTGTGATTAAATGAAATTTTTTGTGATAAAGCTATAAAAAAAATCCATGTATAAGAATTATTATTGGGTTTTTTTAAGTTTGAACTAACAAAATAGGCAGTTTTAACTGTTTTTATAGGGGTTCTAAGTCTTCGCAGATTCTAGCTGTTCGCGGTGGGGTCTGGAACACATCCCCTGCAAATATGGGGGGGTCCACTGTACAACACTAGCTACATAGATTACTATTAGATGATACTTCAATTTCATACGACATTATCAAAACCTTTACTTCCAATCTGACCAAAAGCCTGGCTTTGATCACTTGGAAATTCTGCTTGACTGTTTTACTTCTGTGACAGTGCTATGCAGTGACCACCTTCAGTGCTTTTCAACAACCTATTTTCCAGCAACTAATTCCCATCACCTCTTCCTCTTTTGTAGCACAAAAGGGAATGATAATTTCATCTTACCATATTGGGAAATGATATAATTGCCAATAAGAACTATAGCACACTTTAGAATGCCATAGAAATTACATAAAAGCTCAAAACTCTACAACTGGTCTAAGAGATGATGCTCATGATATTCATAGGCTAGGTTATAAAATTAAAAAAATCCTATAACATAGGACTTCTCACATTTAAACAACTTGTAAGAAATATAAAAATCAATTTTACATACCTGGTTCTTCCGTTGTAGCGGATGCTGATGCAGCAATCTGAGCTTCAGGTTCAGGCTTAACAGCAGGTGCTGGTTCAGTTTTCTGTTTCACTTCACTGGAGGTGATCCCATTCAAATCACTATTATCAATGTTAATAGCAAATAGAATGGAGTCCAAACCTGTTGGTTAAAATGAGATAAAGGGAACCATGATCTTGTAATCATCTGATAAGGGTAACATGATAATCAGCGTTTAACAATAAAAATTATTATAATTTGAGAATGATAAAATGGAGTTATTTTTAAGCTATCTTAAAAACAATTTTAAATATAATTTTAACGTAAAACATCAGCTTCTCAACTAAGAGATAAAGGAGCTTCTTGTGAAATACATAATCAATTCATGCATCATAAAAAATGGGCATCAATCATAATGTACTGACAGTATTCTACATAACATCTGTTAAAACTTTACACAAAATTAATATAACACTACAGTCACTCTAGTCTTTGAACTGCACTTTTGTTCACATAATAGTGTACATATACATATGGAAAAATCTGTCTCTACTGTACTGCTGTGTCCCTAAAGGGAAACCTGATCTAATCTCCATGCTCCTTCCAATAAAGAAATCTACGAAACTTAAGTTTACATGTTGCCTTCTAAAGTACCACGATAAATATTAGCAACATATGCACCTCCAAAACAGATAGTGATATCCTCCCATTCTCATGTTGGTGTACTTCCAGTCAACACTATGCTGAGGAAATTTGGTAAAAAACAGATTAAGCCTCATTTTTGTGGACTGAGGAGACTGTTTCTATTTATGAAAAAGATTTAAAGATGATACAATTGACAGACCTTGGATAGTGAAAACCAATTTTAAGAGCTATTTTTCTAGATTGATGCAACTTCGTGATCATAAATGCAAAAATTCATAGATTTTGGAGGATATAAAATTACAAATACTTTACTTTCTACTGTTAAGGATCATAAGCAGGATTAAGAGAAAGGGAAAATGGAAGTAGGCCGCAGGAAATGGTAGACCTATGAAAATCTTAATATTGTAAAAAAGAGGCAAAAGCAATGATCTCCAGTTTTGAAATAAACAGTTAGGAAGTGTAAGGCTAAGAAAATTTTGCATCTACTGTAGGATCACATTGAATTTTCATTATTTAACTGGTTTCTGGCTTATAAATTCATTCAAATTCCACATATTAGACTAAAATCTTGTTTTTGGCTTGTCATGACAAGAAAAGGAAATAATTACTTATAAACTTTAAACTTTATGGTAGCAAAAATTATTGGGTGAAAAATAGTAATGCAATATATTTCTGTTCCTAACAAAAATAAAAGGAAAATTAAGGCAAACCATTTTAAAATGCTGGAGAGCCATAAAAAATTTTTCCAAGACCTTTTATATAGTAACTTCATTTCTGTTTTCCTTCTTGGAAAAAGTAAATACATAAAGATATAAATTATAAAAAATGCTGTCTAAGAATCATGTGTAATACATACCAGTAAGTTGAAATTTAGCAGTCTAAGTAAAAACTTACAACTATGAAAAACAACTGAATCTAACCTGCTGCTAAATTTGGAAGCATAGCTGCCCTTTCAAAGTCTCTGAGAAGTGCCCAAGATTCATACCACTGCTGCAGAAGATGATCATCACCAGCCAGAATCTTGTCATTAAAGAAAACATAAGTTATGGGAAATTGTTGTATTTGGTCTGTTTGTGTATTGAAGGTATGAACATACAGATACAAATAAATAAGATTAACACATCATGACAAGATACATATACATTGTTCTTCCATATTACTAATATATCAGAAATACAAACTTTAAACTGGAAGACTTTAAATTTATAAAGAAAAAAAAAAGAAATCAATAATCAACAATTAACTTAGCCTTGCACTACACTTTGTTAAATTCCTTCTTTGATATAAAGCAGACAGGAAAAATATTATTTAATCCCAATAGAGACTGAGCAAACATTATTAGGATAAACAAGTTCACTTGAAAAAATACATACAAATTCAAATTAAATGAATGCATACACAAACACATCAAAGTAAAACAGGTGTGTACATTTTATATATATATATATATATATATATATATATATATATATATATATATATATATATACATATTTATGGTTCACACCAAATATACCTTATACTACCACCCAAAACACTTTACTATCACTTCAAAGTCATCTTACATTACATTAAAAATATGGCTTACAACTACATGTGAAAACTAATCAAGTTTCCCCTTTACTCAAGCACAACCATTTTCTCTCATACAGTATTCAAGTTGTCCCATTTTCTTTTTATTAGATAGGGGAAACATTCAGAATTCAAAAATAGTGTTAAGTACTGTACCTAACTATTGAAATAAGCATAAAAAAATACCAAATTATAAATGCAATCAACAGTGATCAAATATTCTCTTATATGTACTGCTGTGTGTGTGTGTGTTAATCATACTTACAATCAACTAAACTTGTTATAAAAACAGTACAATGAATCAAGCAAGGCAAAAAAAAAAAAAAAGAATTTGTAACACGTACATACGTATGCGCACACTTGGCCCAAGGTGACGTGAACTTCTTGGAGTTTTAAAGTTTTAATATTGCATTTTTATATTTATGATACAGTACTAATTCATGTTTCATTAAAGAATATGTACAGTACTGCGAGAGAGAGAGAGAGAGAGAGAGAGAGAGAGAGAGAGAGAGAGAGAGAGAGAGAGAGAGAGAGAGAGAGAGAGAGAGAGAGAGAGATTTGCAATTATATTTTTGGGGGATTTTACTCTAACATAAAGTACTATGTTACTTTACCTTTGTATGCCCATTTTACATCTATGTACAAAATTCAAAATAATTCCATTAATATACACAAATCATGAAACAGCTGTTTTGTGAATTGAAGGAATCTACTTAAAATTATTAAACATTTACATATGCATTGAAAAACTATTTTTTACTGGTATTTTGTTGTGTTTACATTAATATTAATGCACATATATATATATATATATATATATATATATATATATATCATATATATATATATATATATATATATATATAATGATATATATATATATATATATATATATATATATATATATATATATATATATAGATATATGTATATATATATATATATATATATATATATATATATATATATATCCTATATTATATATATATTCTAATAAAAGGAGCCCATAAAAACACCAAAATATAGAGAGAAAAGTACTATATTTCAGAGACTGCTGTCTCCCTCCTCAGGTAGATGAATGAGAAAAGTTTACAGAAAAGGTGGTATTTATACCAAGAGATCCATCCACAGGCAAGCCAATTTAGGTCATCCCCGCTGATAATCTTCCTTTAATCTTCTCAAGCGTTGGTTGAATGAAAACCTTGTCGATCGCACCTGAAATCCATGCTCCTTTTGAGATGTTCATTACCTGCCTCTCTTTTATTAAGGCAGATTCCATCATTTGACTCTTGTACCGGCAGTTGCTGCTATAAATTACATGTGACAAATTCCAGTTTATTCTATGGTTATGTTCATTTATATGGTTGAAAGTAGCTGAGTTCTGTTGTCCATACCTAACTGACCGTTTGTGTTGTATTAATCTCTGGGGAAATGATTTACCTGTAAATCCGATGTAAGATTGGTCACAGTCCTGGCATGGGATTTGGTAAACCCCACTGTCCTTGGGAGATGTCATTTGTTGGACGTTAATCAGTAAATGCAAAAGGGTTAGATTTTCCGAGGGTCTGAGTCACCTTCTTATTCGTGTCCAGGTGTGGAATTTTTATTTTATTGTTGGGTATATCTCTGGTCTCCTCTTTAGCGGGTCGGTAGAAAATTACGTTTGCTTTGTGAATTGCTTTCTTAACGTAATTTTCTACCGACCCCCTAAAGAGAAGACCAGAGATACACCCAAAAATAAAATAAAAATTCCACACCTGGACACGATTAAGAAGGTGACTCAGACCCTCGGAAAATCTAACCCTTTTGCATTTACTTACCCAAACACCTTAGCCAAATCCCTGATTAACGTCCAACAAAAGACATTTCCCAAGGACACTGGGGTTTACCAAATCCCATGCCAGGACTGTGACCAATCTTACATCTGATTTACAGGTAAATCACTTCCCCAGAGATTAATACAACACAAAAGGTCAGTTAGGTATGGACAACAGAACTCAGCTATTTTCAACCATATAAATGAACATAACCATAGAATAAACTGGAATTTGTCACGTGTAATTTATAGCAGCAACTGCTGGTACAAGAGTCAAATGATGGAATCGGCCTTAATAAAAGAGAAGCAGGTAATGAACATCTCAAAAGGAGCATGGATTTCAGATACGAAGGTTTTCATTCAACCAACGCCTAAGAAGATTAAAGGAATATTATCAGCGGGGGTGACCTAAATTGGCTTGCCTGTGCATGGACCTCTTGGTATAAATACCACCTTTTCTGTAAACTTTTCTCATTCATCTACCTGAAGAGGGAGACAGCAGTCTCTGAAATATAGTACTTTTCTCTCTACATTTTGGTGTTTTTATGAGCTCCTTTTATTAGATGGAATTCTGTTGTAACAGAACATTTTTACCAGTCATCTACTATATATATTATATATATATATATATATATATATATATATATATATATAGATATATAAATATATATTATTGATATATATATATTATATATATAATTCATATTATATATATCATATATATATATATATATATCTATATATATATATATATATATTATATATATATATTTATATATATATATTTACACAACAGAATTTCATCTAATAAAAAGTCCATAAAAATACCAAAATATAGAAAGTAAGTACTATATTTCAGACTGCTGTCTCTCTCTCCAGGTAAGTAATGAATGAGTAAAGTTACAGAAAAGGTGGTATTTATACCAAGAGATCCATCCATAGGTAGCTGTTTTACTAGGTCGCCCCTGCTAATAATTTCTCTTTAATCTTCTTAAGCATTGGTTGAAGGAACATTTTATTTATGATATCTGCATCCCAGGCACCCTTGGAGATGTTCATTGCCTGTCTTTATTTAATGAACGCTGACTCTATCATCTGGCTTTTGTACCAACATTTGCTGCTATAAATTATATGTGACAAATTCCAGTTTATTCTGTGGTTATGGTTATTTATATGGTTAAAAATAGCTGAGCTCTGTTGTCCATACCTAACTGACTGTTTATGTTGTATTAATCTCTGGGGAAGTGATTTTCCTGTAAAACCAATATAAGATTGGTCACAGTCCAGGTTTTCATATACACAGGAGTATACAAAATCCCATGCCTGGATGTGACCAATCTTACATCAGTTTTGCAGGAAAATCACTTCCCTGGAGATGACTGACACATGACAAACTCTGGTGAGGATATCAGCATTTAGGATCTAATGAGGATCTTCATCACCCTAGACCCTCGCTGCTGTTACTGTAACTGCAACTCCAGTTACAGGACCTCACAAGGAGTTAACAACCAAAAAAAGAAGAGGGAATACTGAAGTTTAAACACTATCACTTGGGCAGTCATGAAAATGTCTTGCCTCAATGGCAGCTGGTTGCAAAGTGGATTGCTGACTGATGTTGGACAGGGCTTTTCCCAGCCTGTCGGTAGTTGACTACCACATCAATAAATTTGAATGGCCTCTCCAGCTTCAGTTCACAAGCATAATCCTATGTAAAGAATGAAGGTTTGTATTTGTGTAGGAACAATTACATTCTTCTCTGAAGAATAATTTCTAATACATTTTGAAGCAAACTGCATAAAACTATATTTGGAAAAAACATTTTTAACTTACGTGCATATATCGCTCAAGTGAATGCTCATTAAGTAAACTTCTCAACCATGCACGTCCCCTGCCCAGGTCTGTATTTACATTCTTCAACAGAAGAAAGCGCTCATACTCATGACGAGTAAGGAGTTCCCGTACATACCACCAAAGCACTGTAAGAAATAATATTTTAGTTATTTAAAAGTTACTAAAGATATACATAACAAAGAAGGCCATTCTTAGACATGCAGTTTAAAAACTCATCACCCCACCTGTGTCACTCTGAAAGCATATTACAGAGTTAATAAATGATAAAATTTTAAAAAATACAAAGAAGCTTTCTTTGTTAGAACCTTGAAATGCCCAACAATTTTTTTAATCTCTATACTGTACATATTGTTAATTATCAACAAGTGTTCTCAAATTTACACTAGCCCTATCCACATTAGAACAACTCAGATCTGCCTACTTATTTTAAGATCAAAATCCTTCTAAAGATACTCAATGCACTGTCAGAAGACAGCATTCTCTTCACACAGCAGTTCCCCATTCATACTGCTTTTAAAGTAACTTTTTTCAATGCAATTACCTGTTAGTAGAGTGCTAATAAGCTTTGAGATGACTTGTTTGCATATCAAATGTGGAGTAATAACTGGTGAAAATATGAGAAATATGGTGAAATCAGTGGTGAAGTGATTCATGTATTTGAAAAGATGTATCACTTTTATGAATTGGTTTGACTGTGTGGAGAGAAAGAAGGCAGGATAAAACAATATTAATTTTGCCTTTAAAATATTTATCAGAATGATAATATGCAGTTCAGAGTTATAAAAATTTAACGGCCTTGGTTTATCATAAGCTTCAAGAGCATTCTTTTTAAGCCTTGTTGCTTCTCCTCCTTTCCTTCAATACGTACTACCATCACCTCCTCCAGGAACTTCCTCTGGTATAGCTGTTTCACAGCAACAATATCATTGACTGAATATCCATTGGCTCAGTAAGTGCAGTTGTACTAGGTGGCAAATACGTGACCCTAATAGGACCTGTTACCAACCAATTTGGCAGGCAAATTATCTGTGAGAAGCAAAGCCCTCACCTGATGTCTAGCAATTGTGCAACTGTGGTCATTTTCCAGGCATAGAAAAATGCAGCCTAATGGCTGCATTGTTCTCAGTTTGAAGGAAAAGTCAGTTTGACCCACAAAAAACACCCCTGCAATATGGCCGAATTGCAATCAGTTGTGCAAATAGGGCCATTTTCCATGCATAGTGATCAACTGTTTGCCATTATGGTGTATTTTTTTCAGTTTGAAGGAAATGTCCCTTTGACCCCAAGGGGGCAGAGGTTACTCTAACATCCTTAGCTTTACTTAGAAGGCAAACTGCTCTCCTAATTGTGAGGGTGCCTCAAGGTAAAAGTCCATAAATGTAATACTATGTTCTAGTCTGAGGATGGAACGGATATGCCAATAGCACCTGGTGTTCTCAAACAGTCACTCATCCTAGTACAGACCAGACCCAATGTTGCTTCACTTCACTGATTGGACGAGAAGTGCCACATAGCTATATGAAAATGATGGTCCTCTGAAAACTCCAAATGATCAGAGACCTACCATTCTCCCACAGAGCTGAAGAGCACTTTGGATGCTCAGAGAACTACTATCTGGTATCAAGCTGTAGATGGTCCCTGAAGCATTGGACACCAGTTGAGCTATGAGCAACAGATGACACCAAGCTGTAACCAACGCCAAATGAGAAGGTGCTAGGTGAGCTGGGTGCCTAACGAGCTAAAAGCTCATGGCTCTATAGCTGGTGTCAGACAGTACCTGATGCCAGATCACAGCTGTTGCTGGTGGTCTGGGCATCAGGCGAGTCAGAAGTTCGAGGCACTGACAATCCCTAACGTTGGGAGCCACTCTTTAAGGTGGCTCCAGAAGAGTTGGATGATTATACTTCCAGTAGGACTACGTATTCAGAAAGGAAGCAAGGGTGTACCTGAAAGCTCAAGAACAGCCTGGTCTGATGTCCTTAGCTTTCACATAAAAAGAAGGCATATGTTCTCAATAGTTATCTTAATCCGACTTTATGAAAACCCGAAAGCTACAGCCGGACAGAGGGTTTTCTAATCTTCAGGGCCAATCATGTCCATTAATTCCAAAGGGAGAAAAGATGGATGTAAAGCTTGAACATGACCTCATTCTAGCTAAAGATCCAAGGGTAGACTAAGAAAAATTCTCTTCCTCGCTTGGACTCGGCAAAGACAGGAAAATGTCAAACCTGCAGCCCTGTGCATAATCACTTATCTAAGTCTAGTCCAATATCCTTAACTGATGGAGTACGTAAGATGTAAATCTCAGGTACAGAAGAGGAATCTGAAAAAGGCCATAAAATTCTTGATTGGGATTCCTGAAGGTCTATGAGTAAGCCTTTGTCCTGGGCTAAAAGAAGGGTCTTGTGAAGGTCCTCCATGCTTTGGTTTTCTGACATGGAACAAAAAAGCCAATTGTCAAAGTAAAGGGTGATGTTTACGCCTATCAGGTGCAGCCATCCTGCCAGAGGAGCTAGTACTCGCATGAAGATTGCGGTGCCATTGACAGTCCAAAGCTAAGGGCTCAAAACTGGAAGACTCGGTCCTGGAAGACAAATCCAAGTCAGGGCATGCCCGAATTTAGTGTGCTAAAAACCGGCATGAGCCAGCCAGGGAGTGCCAGAATTTAATGTGCACTAAAAGCCGGCACATGCCAGCCAGGGAGTGCCAGGATTTAGTGCGGGCTAAAAACTGGCACATGCCAGCCTGGGTGTGCCAGAATTTACTGCACCCTAAAAACCAGCACATGCCAGCAAGGGAGTGCCAGAATTTAGCATGCACCAAAAACAAACACATGCCAGCCAGGGCGTGCTAGAATTTAGTGGGTGCTAAAAGTCGGCACATGTCATCTAGGGAGTGCCAGAATTTAGCATGCGCTAAAAACTGGCTCATGCCAGCCAGGGAATGCCAGAATTTAGTGAATGCTAAAAACAGCCACCTCAGCCAGGGAGTGCCAGAAATTATAGCATGCTTAAAACCAGCACATGCCAGCCAGGGCTTGCTAGAATTTAGCAAGCTCAAAAACTGGCATGTGCTACCCAGGCCATGCAACAATCTCGCAGATGTTAAATACTGGCATGTAATGGCTGGATCATGCTAGAATTCAGCATGCTCTAAATACTGGCAAATGCCAATCAGGACATGCCAAAATTTAGCACTCGCTAAATACTGGCACAAGCCAGCCAGGATGTGCCAGAATTTAGCACTTACTAAATACTGGCACGAACCAGCCATGATGTGCCAATACTTAATGCGTGCTAAATACTGGCACGTGCCATCCAGGAACAGTTATCCTACATTCCATCCCAACAGAGTTGGGAAATCACTTCATTGTCATTAGGTTAAAATACACACTGTTAATTCATCACAGGAATCCTAAATGGCTTTTACCAGAGACCAACACACCTGCTTGCTGGGATTCTATCTTTTAACAGTTGGAAAAACAAGCATCAATTCATCATCTAAGATTTTTGGGAAATGAAAATAGCTGATTTAAGCAATAGTACTTACCTGGTGTTTCTGTTTCTCCTCTTGGTAAAGTGAGGTGGAGGTTTAAACCAGAAGTTACCATATCTGTCACTTGTCTGCAATAAGAAATGTGTATCATCAAATGGTGTATAATAATTCAATATGTGATAATTTGGCCATTAAACTACAGTAATACCTTGACATACAAGCGCTCCAACATACGAGCATTCCGAGATACGAGCCAGCCTCCGAGCAAAATTTTGCATTGAGATACGAGCACAATACTGAGATATGAGCACGCTTACAGATGCTAACGCTAGATGGCCAAGTGCTTGGGAGCGTTCTAAGCCTGCTTCATTTGTTCAGTTCACATGGTCGTTGACTTACATACACATCTCCCAAACATCTCCTGTGTTGTTTTTGTGATCATTCTTTGTAATAAGTGAGGACGCAAGTGGTAAAGTTGGCAGCGAGAAGAAAAAATGCATGATGATGATGGAGATGAAGCATGAAATTATCTAGAAACATGAGCATAGTCTGTGTGAGTGAGTTGGCATGCGATTACTAGCGAAGTACATCGACGATATGATATTGTTAAGATACAATAAAGTTTTGTACATACTTACCCGGCAGATATATACTTAGCTATAGACTCCGTCGTCCCCGACAGAAATTCGAATTTCGCGGCACACGCTGCAGGTAGGTCAGGTGATCTACCGCCCCTGCCGCTGGGTGGCAGGAATAGGAACGATTACCATTCTAGAACCAGATTTTCTCTTCCACCTGTCTCCTGAGGGGAGGTTGGGTGGGCCATCAATCGTATATATCTGCCAGGTAAGTATGTACAAAACTTTATTGTATCTTAACAATATCATTTTTGTACATGGAACTTACCCAGCAGATATATACTTAGCTGATTGACACCCTTGGTGGTGGGAAAGAGACAACTATTTACTGAATAGACAGGTAAACAACATACGTTGTAGGTAATAAATAAATAAAACCTTGGTTCCTACTTGATCAGGCGGAAGCCTCCATGGCTAATGCCTAGGAATCTGCTTCGCCTCAAGAGCCTCAGCGAGGATGTGACCTATGGCTAAGAGTTCTTGTGGGTCTGTCGATGGGGTCTTATCCATTTACTCGACAGAGCCTCTTACATGACAATATGCCTATGCCTAGTGGCATAATTAAGGAGCACAACACCGATCCCGATCACCTGATCCTAACACGAGGGTTAGTGCTTAAGTTGAAAAGAGTTATCTACAAACTCCTTTCAAACAACCCAAAGAAAAAACACGACGTTAAATAAAATTTAACTCACTAGTTAAGGATCAGTATCTGCTCCCTATCCCAGCAATGTATCCGCAGACACGTATCAACCAAGAGAGAAGGATCCCTCGAAGGTTATCTTGACATCCTTCGGATAATGGGAAGTCAACACAGAGTTGCATCTCCCGTATGTGACAGCTAATATGTCCTTATGACATATTGTTAGGGAAAGAACAAGAATTCGGAAAAGCTCGCACTTCATGCGCTTTTAATTCTCAGCTGTTTGAAGGAATCATCAATGCACTTATCAAGTGCTTAGGAGATCACAATGTCTCAAAGAAGGCCAGGGCGTTCTTTGATATAGATCTCTTCTGGGTGAAGCCTGGAGCCTGGCTAGCGCTTGGCAGGCGCCTAGCGCCTGTCTAGCGCCTCGCGCCTGGCTGGAGCCTTGCGCCTGAATGGCGCCTAGAGCCTGGCTGGAGCCTCGCGCCTAGATGGCGCCTTGCGCCTGGCTGGCGCCTCGCGCCTGGCTGGTGCCTGATTGGCTCCTCCTTCCTGGCTAGCGCCTCGCGCCTGGCTGGAGCCTTGCGTCTGGCTGGTGCCTTGCGCCTGGAAGGCACCTGGAGCCTGGCAGAAGACTTCATGATTACTGTCTATGAGTCTGCATGCCTCAAGAGTTTCAGCGAGGTAGGGACCTATGACTGACAAACCCTTCTGGATCATGTCAATGGGGGCTAGCCCGCTTACACGACAGAGCCTTCTCGGATCGTGCCAATGGGGGCTGACCCACTTACATGGCAGAGCCTTACCTGTATCATATCAATGGGGACTAGCCCTCTTACATGACAGAGCTTTAGGTTTCTCTTACTGGAAGGAGCCTTGCGTCTGGATGGATCCTCAATCCTGACTGGAGCCTAGCCTTGAAGGAGCCTGGCACCTGGATGGCGCCTGGCTGGCTACTAGCCTGCCGGCTCCTGGAGCCTGGCTGGCTCCTAGAGCCTGCCTGGCTCCTAGAGCCTGCCTGGCTCCTAGAGCCTGCGGCTCCTAGAGCCTGGCTGGCTCCTAGAGCCTGGCTGGCTAGAGAGCTGGTGGCTGGCTCCTAGAGCCTGGCTGGCTCTGGCTCCTAGAGCATGGCTGGCTCCTAGAGCCTGCTGGCTCCTAGAGCCTGGTGGCTGGCGGTCTAGAGCCTGGCTGGATCCCCTAGAGCCTGGCTGGCTCCTAGAGCCTGGCTGGCTCTAGAGCCTGGCTGGCTCCTAGAGCTGGTGGCTCCTAGAGCCTGGCCTGGCTCCTAGAGCCTGGCTGGGCTCCTAGAGCCTGGTTGGCTCCTAGAGCCTGGTTGGCGACCTGGAGGAGACCTGGCTGGCTCCATAGAGCCTGGCTGGCGCCTCGCGCCTGGCTTAGCTCCTCCAACACTTGCTGGAGCTTCGAGCTTGGAAGAGTCTCTAGGCTGTCTGACGATGTCCACATTGCGGACACTCTTATATCTGTCCGATTTGTTCGCCTCTGGCGCATTTGCGCCAGGTTGGAGGCCCGCTCCTTCTCAGTATCCGACCATGACAGAGTTCCTTGGAACTGTCCGCCTCTGGCGTTTTTCGCCTGTATTGGCATTTGGCGCTTGGCTGGCGCTACATTGTCCGAGAGTCCTGAACAACCACATAGTTTATCAGGAGACTGGAGAAGGGTGGAAGAAATTCTTCCCCTTTGAGCTTTTGGCCCCTGGCAAGGGGAGGTGATTTTAGTCAGCTACACCCAGTAGACGACAGGATATCTAACAACACGAGAGAGAAGAGTCTTCCTCCGAGGAGGATCCTTCGTGAACACTTCTTTTGCTAACGAGATCTCTTCTTACATGTTGATGAGGTTCCTCGTTGCAGAATCTTCCCTATCCTTGCCCGAAGGAAGGGAAGGAGTCTGGAAGTCGAAGGAGACTCTGAGCTGAAATTGGGCGGAACCCTGATTTCTAGCTCTTATTGTATCCTTCTGAATACCTTCTGGGAAGCATTTTGAGCCCTCATCGCACCCCGAAGACTCTGTAGGCAACGTTTAAACCATCTTCTTCTTTAGATGAAAATGTAAGTACCCTGCCTGGGCAACTAAACTTCTCTCTGAAAGCGTTGCGTCAGGAATAGAGGGATTTATTTCTTTTGCAGACATACTATGCTGGCAAGAACCCATTGCCGAGTCTCCATTGAATCTGATGCGAGATTCCAATGCACAAAAAATTCACTTGTCTTCTTGGTCGTTTAGGGTTAAGAGAAACAAAGAATTCCTTCATAAACTTCCTCAAAGAAGTAGATGAGGAGCAGTTCCATTTTGTCGGAACACGGAATCTGTGGCCACAAAAAAAAAAAAAATCCCATTCGAAGTACATGATATCCTACTCTTGTCGTATTGCGGTATCGTATAAGATCCCGAAGATCTTAATCCTCTGTTATCTCTAATTCCCTTTGTAGAGACAGAGTATGGCCTTTTACTGCGTTCTTTGATAGCAGATATATACATAGGTGATTCTTCCCTCTGAAAGTGAAGAAAAAACCTCGCTATGTGGTTCACAGAGGTATCGGAAGAGGACAGTTTCCTCATTCCATCTAGCACGATCTGCAGCAATTCTATGTCCTTAGCCATGACTATTGTCATTTACCTTGAAAAAACCTCTCATTCATGTCCACTTCTGGTCAGTCTGCACGCGGACAGACTCAGAGTGGAGAGGTTTTATAGGTCTATTTATAATAGATTCTGATAGAATATCCAGATACTCTTGGAAAAGCCTTACGAAACATGCTGTGAGAAGAACGTGACTTCTGTGAATCCAACCTCTCTAAGGCCAAAATGAGGCATACATCCTCTCTTCCTTTGACGCCCAATTATCTTAATATCTGTTAAGAATTTATAACTAGGGGAAAAAAGGCTAAAGTTTATTCCCCTTCTTTAAATTTAAAGATGTCTTATATTGTGCTGCCCGTCTCTTGGTTCGAGGAAAAAGAAGCAGTCTAAAGGAAGCCTGTTCGTCTTCTACCTTACAAAGAGATCTATGAAGAAGACTTTCCGCAGGTTCTCACAACTCTTTTCAATAAATGTTAGACATATGTTAACAGTTATTATCTTCGATCGAGAAGGTCTCACGGACATGCAAAATCTTGCATCGAACCATCTTAAGGATCGTTACGTTCCGTGTCTGTTCCCAAATAGGTTCTCTTTTGTTAACGCGAACCGGGGCGAAAAAAGAGATTCTCGATGCTCTTTGCGATATGAGAGAGTCGTGGAATTGGCCTAGTGATTAAAATAAATCATTTCATCATTCCTTGTAAGCGACCCTTTTCGATTAAATGGTAACGAAATCAGGAACGAATCTTGCCGTTACGCAGCCTGCCTGTCCGAGAGGCTACTGGACTCTTAGGTTAATAACTCGCTAAAAGAACGAGAAAATATCTTGGATGGTGCTTCTGGCACAATTTGCGCCAGGCTGGCGCTTCCTTCTAGTTCTTTTTAGGTTATGTGCCATAACATCTATGCCTTTATGGTACCCGACATCCTTCACATGTTAATTCCGTTCTTAGTGGGAAAAAACTTTTATATACGTAGTATTGTCCATTCAGGGGAAACAACTTCTGCCACTAAGAGAATGTTTCCCATCCGACTCACCCAACTTCTCTTGAGCAATATCCGAATTTAAAAAGGTTGTGTGCGTTTCTCGAAAGGATGAGAGAATTATATATATCGCGCGCTGCCGTATTAGAATCCTTTATAATACTGTCACATTGTGGTAAACAGCATTAATCTAGGAAACCTTTGTAAGGATACTAGGAATTCTGTAGTTAACCTCGGTATGTGCATAAGACTTGACCATACCGTAGTCTTAAAGTGAATTCTCTACTACATTCATCTTCTCACTAAGCATGTACTCTAATAAGCCATGCTTTTCGTAAGCATGAGAGCATTATACAATATAGAGTTTCGCTGCGTTAGAATCCTTTAAAAATGTTACCTACGGTAAACAGCAATGAAATGTAATATCTTTCTTATTGAAAGCTTCTTAGCAAAAGGCAGACAATATTTTATTTATGTTTGCTTAACTATCCCCTCAATCCGAGGCTAAAACCACGATTGTAGGGGAGAGACACGGTTATTCATTCCATCCCGCAGGAGAGACATATGTTACCGCCCACTCATGACCGACACCTACATGGATACTGCGTTGGTGCCTAAGCGATAGCAGTCTCGTTAGCCGACTGGCCTTACTCTTCCAGAGTTGCCAGCTACTCCATTTAATAAAGGAATCTTATAACATTATTATCGAACTTCAGGAAGTTCTTATAATGCATATCTAAGCGAAACAAGACTTCGATAAATCTAGAAGCTAAGTAGGTGTTGTCTTAACAATCCCTTTAAGCGTAGTCCTTCCTAGGAAATTCCTGGAAGGATACTGGTAATTGAGTTGCTCAGCAAAGAAGTAACTACGGTATGTGCTTATGATTTGCCGTATCGTATTCTCATACAGCAGATACTCTACTATCTTCTTTCCCTGCCGAGGCAGATAGAGAATGGATATTCTGGCGCCTGGATCCTTGCACCTAGCGCCTGGAATGTTCCGCGCGCTAGAAAGGAGACTCGCTCCTGGAACGTTCCGCTTGCGTGGAAGGTCCCGTGCGCCCTGACAGTTCCGAGCGCCTACTAGACCCCTTTTAGAAAGAGCCTCTTGCCCGGAAACGTTCAATGGAAGGATCGTTCTGATTGCCACTCTACTGTAAGGCTCCTTGCTCTAGCCGTCTGTTTTTCTGGCGCAATTTGCGCCAGGCTGGCGCTTCGTCTCTTTGAAGGCGCCTTGCGCCAAGAAAAATTTTCTAGAACGCGGCTCGCGTTTGGTTGTAGGAACGCGGCTCGCGCTAGTCTGTTAGCTGGAACGCGCCTCGCTGCTGGCTATAGGAACGTACCTCACGCTAGCTTGCTGGAACGCGGCTTCATGGCAGCGGCTGGCTCTTGCTCAGTGTTCTCTTAGTTTTCAGAGAACGCGCTAGATCACTCCAAACATACATTCTTCGTCTTTTCGGATGTAAGATGAAGAGACACACTTTTTTAAGGATGCCTTATCAATGGCTATCCTTGGCAGTCTGGGACGTTCTACAGAACCTGCCGAGGGGACGCCTGACCGGTGGGGGTTCTCCCTAACCTTCCTGCGGCTGTCGACTTTCCTCCTCCACTGGGTCTGGGAGTTTGGAAGAGGTCTAGGCCTGGAAGCGCTACGGAGCCGATCAGACGCACCCTCCACTGCACTGGGAACACTATATTCACTTCTTACCTTTTTAGAGCTCGCCTTTTGAGCTCCATCCATTTATCTTCAAATTTGCACATATGAATTTGTAGATTCTGTGGAGTAAGAAGGTGATGAGGATGCAACAACTACTAGAATTGTCAATACTCTAACTGCTCGTTAGTACGAGAGCTCTTAAAGCTTCTAAAGGAAGCGTATCTAGTTATATGCTTTCTGACTTCCTAAAGTAGGAAGTTAGATCTTATATTTCCTTCATCAAGTTCTAACACTTATACACGTATTAGTGAAAAAAAAAATATCAATATTTCCCTTATTGCAAAATATAAGTGTCTACCGAAAAATTCGGTAGTTTCACGTAATATATTCTTCGAAATTTCGAAGCCAAATTCATTAAAAAGTTAATAAAAGCGTATGCCAAACCAAAGACCCAGTACTTCCCTGCAAAAGACAGCCCAGAAGGTCGATGGCGATGAAAAAACGAAAATCAAGTCAGGAGGTAGCAACAACGTATGTTGACACTACCGCGACAGAGAAAATCTGGTTCTAGAATGGTAATCGTTCCTATTCCTGCCACCCAGCGGCAGGGGCGGTAGATCACCTGACCTACCTGCAGCGTGTGCCGCGAAATTCGAATTTCTGTCGGGGACGACGGAGTCTATAGCTAAGTATATATCTGCTGGGTAAGTTCCATTGTACAAAAATGTACAATCCTCAAACAGAAGGATGCTATCAAGACCACAAAGGCTTCCAAAGGCATTACTATCATGTCTAAATTACGGAAAATAACGAAACAGTATTAAATAGGGTGCCGTCCAACTCTCTCTCCCTCCCTCCCTCCTCCTCCGCACACACTGCCGTTAGCTGCTATCGTCTGTCTTGACGGTAAGAACTCATAATAAAACCACATTTTATTTCATATCGAAGTAATCATTTATTATATCATTTTGTGTGTGTGTACAGTATGTCTATACAGTATAGCAATTAAAATCATGTTTTTTCCATTGTTATTATTATTGATTTAGATGCTTTTAAATTTTTGTCAGTTATTTTATATGGGAAAAACTGAATTGAGATACGAGCAAATTGACTTACGAGCTCGGTCCAGCAATGAATTATACTTGTATCTCAAGGTATTACTGTAAATGGAATTGTTCAAATAATGAGTATTAAGGGTTGTTGAATAATAATGATGGTTCTGAATAAAAGTAATTCATTAATGTTTTCTGGCTCATCACATAAATAATTCATTAACAATTTTCATGTATATTCTACTTTAAATGAATATTTTTTATACATTTTTTCAAAGTTATCATCTAATTAAGGAATCACTGAATTAAGTCATCTTTGCCTTTTTTAATTGCAAGTTTTAAATTAATTCTTTTGAAAAATAAAAAAAAACTTTCTTCCAAAGATTTTTTTTGCATTAGCAGTAGTATTTGACAAACAAGAAATTTGTTTTTAAAAATTCATATATTCCACCTTATCTAAGGAAACTGTTAGAAATATATAATAAAATAATAAGTTCCAATGACAAATTATAATTAACAATAACCATTTTCTGTTTCAACAGAGATACATATAGCTACAAACATTCAACAGTTTGCAGAAGGCTAACAAATAAACTGAGACATCATTTTTAAATACCGTTCTAACAAAAGGATACACATTCCTGTAAGTGATCGACACTTGGTCTTCATAATATTTTAAAAATGATTACATGTATAGTCAACCCCTGCTATTCGCGGACTCACAATTCACAGATCTTTCTACAGAACACATAAACATATTCGCGGAAAACTTGCTATTCGAGTTTTTTTTAACTGAGAAACATTTACAAATAACTATATTTTCATGACATTTTTGTGACGAAATGTACTTTTTGCGATAAAACTATTAAAATACTCAGACATAAGGATTTTTATTTTTTTTGTGTATAAACTATCAAAATAGACAGTTCTATGAGTTTTTAGAGGGGTTCTAAGTATTTGCAGATTTTAGCTGCTCAAAGGGTGGTGTGGTACCCATACACTGCAAATACGGTGAGGGTCCACTGTAAAATTACATGTCAACCTAATAAATTCTGGTAATAATTTCTAAAAACATTTACAGTAAACTTTTGTAAGTGATACAAATATAAAAGGCATGTTCCATTACTTACTTAATAGCAGCAAGTCCTCTATTTGGTGAGCGTGACTTGAGACCATGAGAAAGAGCAGATTCTAGGGAAGTGCAAAGCAATGCTACTCTCTCATCAGATTCAGTAGCAAGTTCTCCACGACCTCCAAATCTAACCTGAAAACCAAGACACAAAAAACTAATAAAATAAAAAAAATTAAAAATCTGGGTCTGCAGTGATCTACTGCTTACATAACTAGTTAATGCAATGCAGAAATACTCCTCTGGTCAATAAAAAAAAGTAATACACTAATACTCCTAAAAATAAAGGAGCCTTATAATGAATATGAAATAATGCATTGAGAATTATTCATTTATGCAGGAAACAAATTCATGCTGTTCACATTAACCCTTAAAGGATGGATTCCCTCATATGAGGAGCAATAACAGGTTTTGGGTGGTGGACAGATCCACTTATATGTGCATCAACATTATGTGCCATCAATTTGGGGGAATCGGGCGGTGAAAGAGTTTCCATTACTTCTATGGCCCATAAACTTACTAATGGCAACTTTTAGACTGGCTAAAATCAAGTGGGTGGCTCATTAGAGTTAGTTGTGATCTTGACTTGAAGGGGGTATGTACTGCCTCTCTCTCTCTCACATGACGTCTTTTTATATATATGCTCATAAATATACCCAGGGGTTGCTGTTAGTTTTAGTTCTTATCTTTTATGATAGTATATGTCAGTTATAATTGTAAGTTTGAAAAGAAAAGTTCAAAGAAATATAAAAAAAAGGCATGTATAATCCAAAAAAGTTACTGCACCTTTGATCTCAGTAAATTTACATAAATATTTTACAACAAATATACTCAAGAATTTACTAATTTTAGTTCTTATATGTTTTGATATTGTATGAAACGTAATTATAATGTTATGAAGTAAATTTATTAGAAAAACATGCATAAATTGGTAAAATTTATGATTGTATTGTAAAAGTGTCCATATAACAGGTTGTAAATATAGTCATTTTCAACTTCTCGTAGAAGCTAGGGAAAATTGTTTACAATTTTTTTTCTTACACCTCGTGCATTTGCATATCTCCTCTTTCCACTTACACTTTTTTTATCTTAAATTGGCCTACCTCAAAGTTTACCTGGGCTGGGGAGCTGCATATGGGCAGAGAGAGGTGCCATTACTTCTATAGCCCATAAATTCAGTACTAATGGCAACTTTTGGACAGGCTAAAATCAGGAAGCAGGCAGCTCATGAGCTACTTCAAGGAAGTATGTAGGGTACTGCCTTTCTTTTTCACATGATGGCTTATTTTATACATATTTACTCATAAATATACCCAGGGGTTGCTGTTAGTTTTAGTTCTTATCTTTATAATTGAAATTTTGCAAAGAAATAATAGAAAAGACAAGTACAATACAAAAGTCACTGTATCTTCAATCTCAGCAATTTACATAAATATTTTACAACAAATATATACTCAACAATTTGTTACTGATTTTAGGTCTTATCTGTTTTGATATTGTATGAGCTGTAATTATAATTTAAAATAATAAAACAAATTTATTTATTAGAAAAAGCATGTATAACTTGGTAAAATTGACAATTGTCTTGTAAAAGAGGCCCCACAAGGGGTTGTGAATACTCATTTTTAACTTCTCGTAAGAGGGTATGGAAAATGTTTTAGAATTTTTCTTCTTACACCATGCACATGTGCATATCTTCTTTCCACTGATGTGTTTTATTCTTAACTGGCTGACCTCAAAGTTTACCCGGCCTGGGGTGCTGCATAATGAATTTTTACCACAGATCTTAAGAATACTTCACTTTTTTTTTTAAATCCTTTTATAACATTGTAATATTTATACTTATTACATATTGTGCAGGTACTCTATACATTACAGTAATTCTTATCTTTATCACTCCAAAAATGACAGTAATCCCCTCCTCAAAAATCAACTCACCTGCACCTGTAACCTCTTCATGTTAATCAGGTAGGGAATTCTGCACTTTTTTTATTTTCTAAATTTGAAAAAATTGTGGTATGAAATATGTACTTACAGTACATATTTTTCTCTTCATCATTCCAAACTCCCAAGCACTTGCTGATTCCACATCAAAGCCTCTTCAACATCCTCAAACCAAATGCCCATCCTAGTAAGCACACCAGCCACTAGAATTAGGTAAGGAATTCTTACCTTTTTTATTTTATAAATTGTGATATAAATGTAGCAAACACACCCAATCAAGCCCAATATATCAAAGCTGATTATTCTTCTAAGAATAATTAAAAGCAAAAACCATTCTTACAACAGTCAAAATATGAACAAACGACACCAAAATTGTCAACCATTAAACCTAAAAAATACATCAAGTGACAAGTTCAACAACAGCCATGATGCAAGCCTTCCTGAATGTCTGCACAGCAAGGAGAAAAAAAAAGTGACTGTTTACCAATGAACAGGTGGGTCTTCTGCCACCTCATTCACCTAGTGCAATTAACTACTTAGTACTAAATTTCAACAGCTGGACCAGCTTTAGCTAAAAGTATATCCTCATAAAAGATGACAGTTTGTATTCTCAGAGGAACAAAATGGTAAATACTTATCTTATTTTCCAATACCAACTGATATACTAAAACATACAATTACATACTTCAAATCAGATATCATACCTGACACCCCTGAACAGCTGTAAGTAAACATGAGAGTAGTTCTTCTCGTCTAGGGCCCTGACAGTCTGGAATAAAAAAATAAAAAAAAAGTTAACTAAAATTTATCTTTTTTATACAAACCCATAACTTGATGCTAGCTTTAAAATTGCACCAGCTCATTATCCAGACATGCTCAAGGCAAAAGATGATGATTTCCCAACTTATCTTTACATTTTGATGCCAATGCATCCTCAAATGGCAGTAAAATCATACCAAATGTTGTTTGCATTACTACCAAAGAGAGTGGGATCAAGAGGGTAATCCCAAAATATCTTGTAAAGTATTGGAACTGTATGAAAAAAATTTTAGTTTTAGAAATCTATATTTGTTTTATACCACCCATCAATTTTTTTATAGCCTGACAGCTATTTAGTCGAGAAGATTTACATCAGTCTCACAATGTAGGGTTATACTCACCTCATCTATATACACAGAGGTAAATATACACCAGAGTTCCACAATAAAGTTTATGAGGATGAAGAGAAACACTCAAGGTAACTGGCATTTACAAAGGATGAAGAAAAAATCTGATTACTAGCAATGATATGGCCAATAGAGAAAGTAACAAAAGACACAATTCAGATCTCTCTCTGTCTTAAACAGCAATCAAGAGATTTCGAAAAGGCGTTACAGTGGTCCCAACATATTCGCGGGGGATGTGTACCAGACCCCCCCCGTGAATAGTTAGAACCCGTGAATAGTTGGAACTCCTATAAAAATGCTTAAAACCTCCTATTTTCTTAGTTAAACTAAATAAAAAAAACCACTAAAAAGTTTTATACCTGTTTTTTTTAATAGTTTTATCACAAAAAGTGCATTTTATAATGAAATTGAAAAAAAAGGAATTTGTAGATATTTCTCATAGAAAAATACTGTGAATAGGCAAATTTTCAAAGAATAATGCAGGGAAATGTTCCAGAGAGTAATCCGTGAATCAGGAGAACGCGAATATGGGGGCCCACTGTATAAATATTAATGATATGTACCATATATATACTCGTGTATCATGCAACTTTTGAAGACAATTTTGGAGCTAATTTTAAGGGAGTCAAATCATACACAAGATATAAAATTAGCGTATGTAATATTCACATACAGTGGTCCCCCCATATTCGCAGGGGATGTGACCAGACACCTTCTCGAATAGTTAGAATCCACAAATAGTTGGAACCCTATAAAAACGCTGAAAACTGCCTATTTTGTTAGTTAAAACTGAAGAAACACCAACTAAAAATGTTTATACTTGGTCTTTTGTAATAGTTTTATCACAAAAAGTACATTTAATGATGAAAAAAAAAAAAAAGGAATTCCTGGATATTTCTCACAGAAAAATACCGCAAATAGGTGAATTTTCCGCGAACAATAGGGGGAAATGTTCCCAAGAGAAATCTGCGAATGCGTGAGTCCGCGAATACGGTGGTCCACTGTACTAGTATTGTATGATAAAATACAAACATAATGAATATGCATCTTTTCCATGGAACTTTTAAAATTATGCTTTACTTCACTGCATCCAATAATACTTTATGTATAGTATTTTCACATTACTATTGCATTATAAAATACAAACATGAAATTTCATTATTTAAAATGAAGTTTTATTGTATACTTACCGAACAATTATAGAACCGTGATTTCCACGAGCGGCAGGATACTAAATTCAAATTTAGCGCGTCGGCGTCGCCAACACTGGTGGTGATGACGTCATCTCCTCCACTCGCGGGAGAACCAGGTACAACTACCCAGGTGATCCAATTCTTTCTGCCCGTCCGTCCACCTAAGGGGAGGAGGGTGGGTATAATCATAATTGTTCGGTAAGTATAACAATAAAACTTCATTTTAATAATGAAAATTTCATTTTTATTGTAGTGTCTTACCGAACAATTATAGAGCTGATTACACATTTATGGGAAGGTGGGATTCAGTGGACCACTAGTATTTTTAAATGGTTACATTTATTGCAATACCAGTAAACACTCAAGGTGTCTGTTGTACCTTACCTGTAAGAGAGCTACAGCAGACTGTTACTGCCTCTGGTCGGTGCTCTTCTTATATAGGTGTAGAGGAATTGGAATTTGACCAAAGTTAGCCTCTACAGGAGTGGAATCCTTCCGTAGTTCAAGCGAGTCAAGGCTGACTGACGGAGGATAGTAACAACAAAGATTGCCTTGCCCTGGGCTAAGACCAGAAATTCAATCATACAAAACATTTGTCACCAACACCAGATTTAAAAACATATATACCCAACCATTGTAAAATCTGACCTAACAGACTGGTGAGTATCCCAGGTACTCAGTACCCCCAGCTTCCCTTGAACTCGACAACCTATTCAAGGTGAAAAGTTAGCATAGAGGTGACGACCCCTGTGCCGTTTCTCCCAACACCATGCCAGAAACCGCCACCGGACCTAACGTTTTACAATTCTCGAAAAACCGTTTCTATCTCTTTGAGATAATGACTCGCAAAAACCGAATTCGATCTCCAGAACGTGCTCTGAAGAATCGAAGCTAAAGATAAAATTCTTTCTGAATGCTAAAGAAGTTGCCACTGCTCTAACCTCGTGAGCTTTAACTCTCAGAACGGAAAGATTGTCGTTCTCGGACTGCGAGTGAGTTCCCTGATAAGCTCTCTAATAAAGAACGATATAGCATTCTTAGAAAGAGGACGAGAGGGATTTTGAACCGAGGTCCAGAGCTTAGAAGATTGTCCTCTGATACCCTTAGTGGCAAACAGATACTGCTTAATAGCCCTGACTGGACATAAGAGCCTTTCTTCCTCCTCATGTCCAACCAAATCAGATAAGTTCCTACACAAAACTCTCGGCCAAGGATTAGAAGGATTCTCATTTTTGGCTAGAAAGGTCAAAGATACCGAAAATACAGCATTGCCTTGAGAGAAACCGACTCTTTTGTCTATAGCGTGCAATTCGCTGACACGCTTAGCAGAAGCTAGTGCAATAAGAAAAGAGTGCCTTCTTAGTCAAGTTCCTGAGTGAAGCCGACTTCAAAGGCTCAAAACGGTGGCCCCATGAGGAACTTAAGCACCACATCTAAGTTCCAAAGCCACTGTATCTTGCGGGAGCTTAGTGGTTTCGAAAGACCTAATGAGGTCCGACAGATCTGAATTGGAGGAAATATCCAAACCTCGATGTCGAAAAACCGAAGAGAGCATGGCTCTATATCCTCTGATCGTCAAGGAGCCAGTTTCAAAGAGTTCCTAAGAAATAGAAGAAAATCTGCTATTTCTGTTAAACGAGGTCGAGAGCCTGAATGTAGAGGACTTTAGCACTTCTACACCACTCTCTGAAGATTCTCCACTTCCCTTGATAGAGTTTGTTAGAAGACTCTCTCCTACAACGAGCGATAGCTTCTGCAGCTCTTCTTGAAAATCCTTTCGCTCTGACAAGATTCCGGACAGTCTGAACCCTGTCAGAGCTAGAGCGGACAAGTTTTGGTGGAACCTCTTGAAGTGAGGTTGTTTGAGAAGCCACTTCTCTGGAGGAAGAAGTCTGGGGAAGTCTACTAACAACTGGAGAAGGTCCGGGAACCACTCTTTCCTGGGCCAAAAGGGAGCGATTAACGTTAGCGTTACATTGCTGTGCGACATGAACTTGTTCAGCACCTCTCTTATTAGACGAACGGAGGGAATGCATAAGCTTCCAGACCCGACCAATCCAAACAGCATTGCGTCCACGACCAAGCTAGAGGATCTGGGACTGGAGAACAAAAGAGAGGAAGACGGTTGTTCCTCGATGTCGCGAACAGGTCTATTGACGGTCGTCCCCAAAGGCGCCAAAGTTTCTGACAAATCTTGTTGTCCAAAGTCCACTCCAGAGGTAACACTTGCTGTTGACGACTTAACTCGTCCGCCAGGACGTTCATCTTTCCCGGAACAAATCTCGGGACTAGCTGAACCTTCGCTTCGTTTGACCACAGGAGGAGATCCTTGGCTACTTCGTACAGAGAGAAAAGGACTGAGTCCCCCCCCTGTTTCCGCAGTACGAGAGAGCCGTGGAGTTGTCGGAATGCACTGCCACTACTCGGCCTTCTACTAAGCTCCGAAACTGTCTGAGCCCTAAGAAAATTGCTAACAGTTCCTTTACATTTATGTGGAACTTCTTCTCCTTCTCCGACCAAGCTCCTGAAGTCCGTTGATTTCCCAGTAGGGCTCCCCAACCTGTGTCCGATGCGTCGGAAAAGAACTGTAGGTTCGGGAGGATGGGTCGTAAATCTAACCCTTCTTCCAACCTTGCTCGAGAGAGCCACCACCTTAGGTCCTCTTTTATTTGATCTGTGACAGGAAAGGTAATCGAGTCTGGTTGTGTCTTCCTGCACAAGAGGCTCTCAGGAAAAACTGCAGAGGTCTCATGTGCAGTCTTCCCAACGTCACAAATTTCTCCACTGACGTCAATTTGCCCAGGAGCCTCATCCACTGATTGGCAGAACTTACCTTTTTGTCCAAGAACTACTGAACTGTCTCCAGACAGCCTTGAACCCTCTTCGGGGACAGAAAAGCCCGAAAAACTTGAGCATTCAGAATCATCCCCAAATAAAGGATGCTCTGAGATGGAACCAACTGGGACTTCTGTTTGTTGACCAGAATTCCTAACTTTCTGGCAAGATCCAGAGTTGTTCCAAGGTCCTTCATGCACCGACTCTCTGATTCCGACCGGAGAAGCCAATCGTCCAGATAGAGGGAGATTCTTACTCCTAATATGTGTAGCCAGCTTCCTATCGGGGATAGAAACCCTGGTGAAAACTTGAGGAGCGGTCGCTAGTCCGAAGCAAAGCGCCCGAAACTGAAACACCTTGCCTTCGAACATGAACCTCAGGTACTTCCGAGATTCGCGATGTATCGGAATGTGAAAATAAGCGTCTTGCATGTCCAGAGAGACCATCCAATCCCCCTGTCTGATGGACTCCAGAACCGACCGAGTGGTCTCCATATGAAATTTTGTTTTCTGGACATGCAAGGTTCAGGGCGCTCACATCCAAAACCGGCCTCCAGCCCCGTGATGACTTGGGAACTACAAAAAGGCGATTTGTACAAGCCTGGAGGAAAATCCCCTTCTATCTGTTCTATCGCTTCTTTGGAACAAGCGCTTCCACTTCTGCGGCTAGCGCCAGAAATTTGTCTGAGCCCGGAGAGTATGCCTGGAATGGAATTGGCACAGGTGAGAGCGAGGGAGGTGAAACGAGAGGAATACGATAGCCGAACTTGAGTACTTGCACTACCCAGGCTTCTGTTCCTCTGTTTTCCCATTCCTCAAAACAGAGCCAGCCTGGCTCCCACTGGTGCATGAAGAACCGAGCTTTCATTTGGAAGGTTTGTTAACCTTGGCCGAGGCCTTAGGACTGAGGTCGCAAATTCGATTTCGGCCGAAAGAAGCGCTTGGGTTTTCTCCCTCGAAAAGGCGCTTGGGCCAGAGGAGAAACCGAAGGAACAGTCTCCACAGGAGCTTTAGGTCTCTTAGTAGACTGTGCCAGTAAATCCGAAGTAGATTTCTTATCTAGCGCAGACGAAATTGACAACACTACATCGTCTGGAAAGAGGTTATCTTTCACAAAAAGGAGGAGCAAACCAAGAGAGCAGACTTCTGTTGGGACGTAACCCTTTTAGAAGCAAAGGAGCACCAAAGTTGCCTTTTCTTAAGGGTACCAAAGGCGATGAGCGAAGCTAACTCATCACATCCACCCCTAATGGATTTGTCCGCACAGGACAGAACACCAATCCAATCCTCCGCTAACTCCTGGGAAAGAGAAGGACAGTCTTCGATCTTGGCCGCTAAAGCGCCAATAGTCCAATCAAGGAAGCTAAAGACTTCCAAAAGTTTAAATTGATTCTTTACAACGTGGTCCAACTCAGGCGCTGTAAAGAAAACTTTCGCTGCGGCGAAAGCAGATCTTAGAGGAGTCGATTAAACTGGAGAAGTCTCCCTGGGAGGAGGCAGAAACTCCCAGAGAAGGAGCTTCCCCAGTTACATAAAACCTATACCTCTTACGAAGCAAACTTAGAGGGAGGGTAAGGCAAAAAGAGCCTTCCCTAAGTCTCTTTCATAGACATCCATTTCTCCGTCTCTTTCAACGAATGTCTAACCGCTTTAGATAGAACAAGTTTTGGGAGGAGAGGGTCTGAAGTTTTCCTCCTCATCAAAAAAGTCGAAGTTGGGGAGCGCGGAGCCGCTTTCTCAAAATAATCTGGATAAGATACCAGAAGAAATCTAAGGAGACGTGAATAACACGAGAGGTGATGTGAATCCTCCTCCTCTACTTCTTCTTCATTCTCCGATACCGCCGAAGAAGTAGACGGAACTACAACCGGATCTGAAGGTTTCGAACCACCCTTGGACTCATTCATCCAGTGGTTAACATCTCTAACTCGCTTGCGCAAAGGCGCCAGAGAGACAAATCAAAAACAGTTAACGTAGGCTTGGAAGAGCCTAAATGTTCAGCAGGAGGCGGAAAAACTACTTGCGCCTCGCTCGGAGCCGCCGAAATTCGAGGCGAAATAGGCGCATCAGGCGTAACAGACGAAAAAGCGCCTAAAGAAACACCCTTAAGAACTGCTAGCTACAGCGCTAAAACCACAATCTCTACTAGTAGATGGAGCCGAAAAAGGCACAGATTGAGGCGACGAACGAGCCGACTAACGGCCGAGGCGCAACCCTACTCTCAGGCTCCTTATACCTCTTGACTGGAGGAGGCGAAGAATCGGCGCCTGAACGCCTCTTTAAGGGACCGCGAAACGGGCGAATCTCGCCAATAGCGCCGTGCGACCGGAGACGAATCGCTTGAATCATTTGAAAGGCGTCTGACCGCAACACCTTTCCAACGCTTAACCGAGCCCTGTTGAGGCGCAACAGGCTCAACAAGAGAGGCGCCTGTCTGTGGGCAAAATCCCGATCGACTCCCTTGGACTTCCGGTATGTCTTCTCCCCGGTGCGGGGAGCTGACAGTGACCTTTGTCTAGGAGACGTGTCAGGACAGACAGACGCACCCTCAACTACACTCTTACCTGAGGCCGCTTTCTCCAAAAACGTCTTAACTGAATTACCAAGTTGCAAAACCGTATTCGCTAGTACCGAAAATTTCTGATCTAACCTCGATTCCAGACTGGCAATGGTGTCGGAATAAACTACACGGGAAGCCGGAGAAGTGGGATTAGTAGGAGGAATAGGAGGTGTAGTTAAAGGAGACATAACAATTTGAGGAGAAACAGAAGGAACAGATGCATCGCAAGACGAAGCAGAGCTAAGTCTACTTTCCCTAAGCGCTGCTTTTCTAATTCTGTCTTTAGCTAATTTCTCCGAGTATGAACTAAAAAAACTTCCATTGAGAATCAGTCCAATCACTACACTCGTTACATGTTCGATCTGCTGAACAAACCTGTCCCCTACACTTAACACATTTAGTGTGAGAATCATACTCTAGCTTGGATAATCTAGTTTTACATCCTGAGATGCAAAACCTAACTCCCGACGGACTAGAATCCGACATGGCAACGCCTAAATAAAAAGCAAAATAACAACAACGCCAAAAAAGAGTACTTCACCAATTCCGAAGATCAAATCCACAAGAAAAAAGCGAAGCAAAGTCATCCAACCGCACCGACCACCGATGTTCACCGGACGCCGGCAGGAAAAGAATTGGATTCACCTGGGCAGTTGTACCTGGTTCTCCCGCGAGTGGAGGGAGATGACGTCATCACCACCAGTGTTGGCGACGCCGACGCGCTAAATTTGAATTTAGTATCCTGCCGCTCGTGGAAATCACGGCTCTATAATTGTTCGGTAACACTCTACAATAAAAATAGCAATCAGTGTTTTGATTTGGAAATCACCTGAGGGTGATTACGAAGTAAGTATATTTGGCTGTACTGAACTCAAATCATAGTGATTTTCTTGCGTCTAGTTAGCATAAATAAATCTAGATACTCTATTGATATGGGACAAGATTATTTTACATTATACGAAGTGTTTTCAAGTTGAAATATCCCTTAAATACGTATCGTTGCGAACAAAAATTGGTTATTTTTTCATTAGGAGATGGCACTGAGGGCATGTTTGTTGTGTAAAAAATATCAACAGATTGCGTTCGATATTTTCACTTCATTTCATCAGAACACTGCAAGCTTTACATACCTTTTATTGGAATGAAAACAATAAAATGTGTTCTTTCATGCCCAATACTTTTAATTAAAACACATTTCTCTAAAATTTTGTTTACTGTTAAGTTCGATGGTGCTATACTGAAGCTTCCGAGAGTTTTATCCAATTAGCCGATTCACGATAATAGTCGTTAGCAGACGAACAATTCTTTTCTCAGCTTCAGCTACAACTTCCAGCTTAAATTTAGCAGTATATGCCCATGCCGATCTTTTCTCTGTAGCGAATAAGGATATAGTAATGTAAAAATATATCAGTCCTATTCTACCTAATGTCACTTGTAACATAACTATGGTAATTTTTTACTATCGTATGATGGTTGAAATGCAAGCAAAACTGCTGTTGTTATCGGATTTGGTTGTTCGTAGCAAATCAGCTGTTTCTGGCTTATGCTTTTACACAATAAGTATATTACTAGCAATACTTTTAGCATTCTATTTTACTTTTTTTTTAACTTAGACTAGAATAAAAGGGGTTAGCCTAACTAGAAAATGGGATAGATAAAGAGCAGGAAAAGAGATTAGCCTATTGTAATTAGGTCTCAAAAATTGAACTCGCATGTTACATGAGATTCATGATAAAATAATTTTTTAAGGGTGAAAATTTGAGGGTCGCATGATATACGAGATCGTGTGTTACACGAGTATATCAGTAATTTCTACTTCCCTATTAACTTTAAAGACCAGTGATTTATTATTATCTTCAATAGACCTCACTAGACTTGCCGACGCCAGTAAAACACTGGGTTTTTAAATAATTTTGACTTGCATACCAGTGACCAAAGTGTCTCTTCCCTGCCCATTCAAAAAGGTTTTGTCTTCTGAAGATACATCTTCATGGTTCTCACTGGACATGAGCAGATTTTTCTTAAACCCTAGTCATACTAGAACTGCTTGGACAACAAAAGAAGGGCCAGGTGAACCATGAAGTGTAGACAGGGTTTTGACAATAACACCAAGTAAATATAAAAGTCCAATACTTTGCCTATTTTTGATGTGAGTAACTTGACTGAGAGTGCATGCAATATCGTCCCTTGGTTGGACTTACAGTCACCTGCATAGAGTGGCATAGGTGCAACCATGAAGCAATTGCTTTTTCAGAGAACATGATATCCCCTTGGAGGAAGTCAAGTTGGAAGGCAGTTAAATCTTGTTAATACAAAATATAATGGGTTTAGAATAAGCTCTACCTTGAGGTATCCTTGTTTATATAGGGCAGATTAGATCTTTAAAGTGTGATTACCCATACCTTACCTGACTCAAGCAGATACAAGTCCAGCCTAGATGCCACTCCTGAAGAGGATGAAGGGAAGACAGTGAGCACAGTCACTCCACATTCATAGCCCCAGACTTATACTAGGGTAAAGTACTCGGGTAACAGGGCCGGATTTAGGGGGGAGGCAAAGAGGGCACCTGCCCAGGGGCCTCCACATTTTAGGGGGCCTCAAAAAAAGGACCCAGGCTTAAATAATTTTTAATTTCAGTAAATATATAAGGAATAAAAGTTTTTTAGTCAGGAATAAAACAATATTGTTGATATTTATGATTTATCTTTTTTCATCACGGAAAACTACAGTAAAACCAAAGTAAAAAAACGTGATATTAGAAATTTAGGTTATGTTTACAGTTACTGCTAAAATTACCTCCTATCTATTTTTGAATGCATTGTTGGTTGACAAAATCGGAAGGGACGGTTTGTAGGTAAGTCTGACTTCAAATATCTCTATATATTTTTTGGTTTCTGTGAGTTTATTTATTGAATGTATGTATTTGTACCATTGTCTGCATAATCAGTGGCGGTTCTTCCTATGGGTGGTCGCCCAGGGCAGCACTTAGGAGGGGGCGGCATTGCCCCCTCCCAAATGCAGGCTTGCTTCGCTCGCCACCCGCCTCAAGCAGGGTGGGCCTCCACACATAGATTGCCCAGGGGCCTCCACATGCCTAAATCCGGCCCTGTCGGGTAAGATATTTTTCTGTCTAGTGGAACTTGGTGCCTACCAGAAACTAAGGCAAAGGCCTTGAAGGGAGTCCTGGTTAAGGGGTAGAATGACAGGTTTATCACCTTATCTAACTATTTACTTTTGCAATTTATCTGCTTCCATTCTCTTCCTATATTAATGAACCCAAGTATAAAGTCCTTTGAAAATCCCTCCATTCCTCACATCTATTCTTATGGCCACACTTTATACCCCTGCAGCTGACAATGTGTCTATCTATATAAGTACTACCTCAAAAATCAATATCCTACTTGCACAGTAATCATTCCTACAGGTTCTGACATTCTCAGCCCTGATGCCAGTGGAATGCATCCTAGGAAAAATGAGTGGACAGTGCTTTTAAAGCTGCAAAGAGCCAAAACCATGAAATACCAATGAGCACTAGTACACAATGGCAGCAAAGAGAATTCTGACAATAGCCAAAACATTCAGGATACACCTGGTCAAGAAAAGGTGTACTAGATGGTCATCTGAGTCAGCTACATAATCTTCTTTCGTATGAATGCTGACTCGCCTATTGGCACGGACACACAAGCTATCTTCAACAGGAATTAAGATTCATTCCAAATAAATTCTTATACTCATCAAACAATCATCCAACAACAGGGGGGAAAACAAGAGTAAGTAGGGGTTTTCTCCCCCCTGTCCATCATAACCACTGATTAATGACCAAGTTACCAAATTCAACAACACTCAAGCTCATGCAAAGAAATACTGCAATATAAAAGGCAGTGGTCTATTTCTGTAAAATGAAAGAATGACTTGGGGTACTTGTAACTGTTTTAATCTTGGTCCACTAATCCCGTACCATTTTGCAAGTTAAGAATTAGGTTAACTTGTAGCCTCTCAACTTAGTAGTTAATATCCTGCAGACTTCTGTACGATTGGTTGAAACCAAACTTGATACTGTAACCATATTTATGTGCACTAGCATGCAAATACCAGTGAACAACCTGGAACATCTCTCACAGGTATGACACAATAGAGCACGATAGGATGTTAGTAAGCACAAGGTCCAGCACTTGCACACTCCAAACAGGAAGGTACCAGTGACTCAACCTTGCACACTTTGGAAGAAGCACAGGTTAAGTAAGGCCAATCTAAGAGAACAGGCGTAGCCCTATTGTGTGAAAGAAATTGCAAGGCTGCAGGCAAAACACTAGGTGACCAGGATGTAATGACAAGTGTATTCTAGGTGAAGTCACAAAGGGGAATGACTTACCACTATTGGTAGTGCTGAGGTTCTCTTTTCTACTTCATTGTAGGGGGAGTCTCACAAGAGTGATGAGATAGATAGACAGATAGGCTTGTGTAAACTGACGGGTTTGTGTAATACAAAATTCCATTTAATCATTGATAAAAAATAAGGATACAGTTATCAAATATGTAAAATCAAAATTCATGAATTTTGATGGACAGTTGAGCCATTTTTGTGTTTAATGCTCCTTAATTAGCATAATAAACCACTTTTATTTTAAAAGACTCTCCAATAAAATAAATTAGATCATCCATCTGACTACTAAATAGGACTTACCACTGTCAATATCTGTAGACATGTTACTACGCTTTGGGAGTGTTTGAGACTACAAGAGCTTTACCATCTTCATTTCATCTGGAAAAATAAAAAAATTAAACATTCCCAAGTATTTACACCACTTAAATGTTCATTTTTTTTTTTTTGTCCTATACAGATAATTATGAAATTTTTTATGAAATGTATAGATAATTCTCTGGATACTTACCAATTGTTAAAAGTTAGCTTACATCTTTGCACTGTTGGGTGCAATGAGCATTCATAATGAACAAGGACTGCCTCTGTAATCACCTATTTCCAACACCAGGTGTCACTGGAATGTTTACATTCTTGTCAGAATTGTTCATGCCCACTCATTAAAATGTCGGGAGGCAAGGTGGGTTTGCACTTTCGCAGTGGGTAAGTATCCAAATAATTTATCTTAAATAATAAAAATAGTGGTTTTTATGATAAAATAAACATTTTAGGTACCTACTATCATTTGCTTTACTTGTGACTTCTTGGCACAGGTTCAACAAGTGTTAAAATTGAAAAAATTGTTTACAAGCACTCCTGATGGTTACCCCAATGCTTCGAGGGTGGAGGAAGGGAGCGATAATTTTTGCTGTCATTCTTCTGCTCTTATTCTCTTAAGAGGAGAGGAGGGAAGGATCTCAATGATATACAATTACCTAAGTACTTGAAAAATTGATTTTATCATAAAAATCATTCTTTTTGAGGTGAAATATGATATTTATGATATTTTAAGATAAAATAAGGCTTTATATAAATACCAAGTAATTACACGTACATAGCTATAAATAGTTTCAAACTCACGCGGTAGCTAAAAATTGAACATCGCGGTAGCACTTCTTTTGCTTGTGTGCAGAATGACAAGATATCTCTGGAAGGAAGCCAAGTCCATTGTCTCTGATGTTAAGTATTACTTGGGAGAGTCCAAGGGGGCACAGCCCTATGGCCAGGTCAGAGCATGGTGCCCTGGGCTAAGTGAGGTTAGGTAGGTAAGTTCTGATTAGGTCAGGACCTGGCATTCTAGGTCAGGTCAGGTTTGTTTACGCCTGTGGAACTTGTCCCGTCATTCTACACTTACTCCTTCCTTTTTACTCAAAGCCTAGGTAGTCCATAATTCAGGTCATTCATCTGCTCAAAACACTGTCATCTAGGTAGTACCTATAGGTAGTAGTAGTAGGTACTATCTAGCATAACGAGGCCATGAGGCTAGTCACCCCAAACTAGGCTATTTCAGGTCAGTGATAACTCCACTTTCACTGGAAAACTTTTTTCATTCATTGGATTGGAGATCGCCACGACTTCTCGTACAAGGGCCTGCCAGAGAGGGAATCATCTCTGTGGAGGGCTGTACATGAAACCAAACAAGTGAAACATGTGACCAAAAACCAGCTTTGTGACTCGTATCTAAGCTAGGTACTAAAGCTTACAGTGCTACTACCTACTCTAGGTGTAGGTAGGTAGGTAGTAGGTAGTAGCTAGTGTCGCAGAGACGACACTAAGCTAAGGCCATGTAAAGGTACCTAGGTAGGTACTACATAGTAGTACCTCCCTATTGGCTAAGACCTTGTCCCCCTGACACTAAAAATATATAAATATACTACCTAAATGTGCAAATTTCGAAATTGCGTGGCTCCTACATTTCACGTAGAACAGACTGAATACTTAGTAGCAAGCTTAGGTATAAGGTAGGCTAAGCTAATGGAAACTTGAGAAGGCTGTCTGACCTTGGCTACCTTACTCTGACCTCAAGGAGGAAAAAACTATGCCTTCTCAGGGGCCATCTTAACATAGGCCAGCCTTCAGGCTTTACCTATAGGCTACCTACCTATATAAACCCACCTAGTGGGTACCTAGCTAGCTATATACTAGTAGTAGTAGGTACTACTACTACTAGGATGGCCAACAATTCGAGCTGCCTCATGACCTACCTATCTAGAGCCTTCACGATTTCATTCATACCTTCAAATATGATTCACGCGCCGTCAATTGCCACCAAATAATCCTACCTTCAGAGTGATTTCCCTATGGCACTTCGCTGACACATCGATAATCGCTTTGCTTCCTGGTTACTGCCTTGACTTTTGTATTACCTTTTCTCATCCGCTCTTCTTCTTCGACTGAAGCCCAATGTCATAACAAGTGTCCGCCCACCAACCTATATCCGGATCACATAGCAGATATAATACTGCGAAGTTTGCCCATTATTCCGATAATCCGATGTCTTGATGGTTTTCCTTTGCAAGAATCACTTTTAAATGTATTCGTGCTTTGCCTTTCTGTTTTATTCAGGATATATATATATATATATATATATATATATATATAATATATATATATATATATATATATATATATATATATATATATATATATATACTATTACTAACAGGTCCTGTTAGTAATTGCACTAAGGCACAGAACAATTGCGTAAGTGTTAAAGTTAATATATATATATATATATAATATATATATATATATATATATATATATAATATATGCGTGATGCTTAAAACTTTTTTTTTTGGAATGATCCTTTGACTACTATGATACATTCTAAAATATGTGTAAAAACCCAGTGGGACTAAAACGTAATTGATTACGGCAACTCCATCCAGTAAAGACCTCTGCAAGGCTGCATAATAAGTACTGATCCTTCTTTATGGAGGCCACAACACTTCCGCCAGAGCACATGATCTTTGCACCATGATTTTCTCACAAACTATTATGTCTAGTTTAACCTCTACTAAAACACCTTTATTAAATGGATGCTTTGAATGCTTATGGCTACATTCTAATATATATATATATATATATATACTTATATATATATATATCATATATCTATATATATATGTGTGTGTGTGGTGTGTGTGTGTGTGTGTGTGTGTGTGTGTGTGTGTGTGTGTGTGTATATTATATATATATATATATATATATAGTATATATATATATATAGATATTATATATATATATATATATATATATATAAAACCAAAACTGTGACTAAAACTTAACTGATTACGTCAACTCCATCCGGTACTAAAGACCTCTGCAAGGGCTGCATAATAAGTGCTGATCCTTCTCTATGGAGGCCACAACACTTTCGCGATAGCACATGATTTCTGCGCCATGATTACCACAAATCATATGAAAATAAAATATTAACACTCTACTAAGGGAAAATACACCAAGCTAGATTATTAGAACATAATTAAACAAAGTAAACTGAATATCTAATAATTTTGTAGTAGTACTACCCAAGAAAATCGGGTGTAAAAAGAAAACAAATGACTTACTTAGCTAATGTATAGTTGTCAAATACAGTAGCTGGTCCGCTGGTATAGTGGTTAGTGTAGTAAAATTCCAATCAGATGTCGTTGGCTCGCGTCTCCCCCCCGGTAGATGAAAAATCACTGTGTCTGTTACATGATCAGTTACTGCTGCAATGTGGGGGCTGCGGTGGGAGGTTAAAACCAACATTCTTTGAAAGCTTTAATTTTAAAAGTCAATGGCCCCTGAGAGCTTGTTCCATGTGAATAGGTTTAATCTACTGAAATAACAACAATAATAATGATAATGATAAAATGTTTATGAATTTGAATTGGTAACTATTCGTGTATGTGGCTGAGCAACAAGTTGGAGCATTATCAGTATGAAGCTTAGTTAACTATGTAATCCTGCAGCTTACCAACTCCTTCAACACATTCTCAAATTCATACATGATAGTGATTTATACCACCATCATCAGGGTCAACTATATATACAAATACAGTTGGCCCTGATTCCTAAAGCTATAAAGGTTTTATACTCTAGAACAGACATTAGAGTATGTTGTTCTTCGACTACATATATTGTTCTATTACTAATATTACTATAGTAGAAAGACTGAAAATTTTCCTCTAGAAACTAGAGAAGTACACTACTACATATATTGTTCTATTACTAATATTACTATAGTAGAAAGACTGGACATTTTCCTCTAGAAACTAGAGAAGTTCACTACTACCATATGGATAAATCCTTGCTGTCAAACTTGAATCAAGCTCTTCTAAGTTTCTCAAATTCTATCGTGCTGAAAGAGTTACTGTTGCACTAGAATCTGCACATAATTTTACAGGCACGTCATCAGTCTTTATAAGAACCAAAGATTTATTACTATTATATTAGCATTACAACTTACTTATTAACAAAATGCATGACCATCATCATCTATGTTTTCAAGTATTAGACCTGCACCCAGTACTGTTTTTAATGTTTTTCATTGGGCATAACCTATTGTAATTACAGTTCTTACTGCAGTTGCTATAATCCTTGTTTACTGCAGGGAAGGTTTTTTGAAATGGAATTAAAGTAGGCTTAATAATTTGATGAGTTTTAGACTTTGACTTGCTTGTTTGGCTTTTCCTAGCCCTAGCTGCCTTATTGTCACATTTTCTTCCTTGAATTAATTTTACAATGTTCTTCAATTTGGAATTTTACCACTTCATAAGCATCACATCTTTCCTCAAAATTTTCTGCATGCTTCTTCTAAGGTTCCATGTCCCATTATTTGGATAAGAATCCCGTCCTTTCCACCAAATTGATAATTCCTAGCTAATTTTTTAAGTCTTGACACATAGGCTTGAATTCCTTTATTTGGTTGCGCTGCCAACTATCTGAATTTATGTATTTTGTAAAATTTGTGAATCTGCACATTTAAATATCCTACAAAAGAGTTCATGAAAATCTCAATGTTATCTCACCCCCTTTCTGTTTATCTGTGAAGTCTTATAAATGCCGATTATTGCCTTCCCATTTGGCAGATGTAGTAGGGATTTCTTTATCTTCTCCGTAATACGTGTTGTTGTCTATAGTTATATCAGTTATATTCCTGAGGTCTTCTACCAAGTCTTACCACCTACTGGCAACAATGGCATTCCCACTTTTCCTAGTGTGAACTCTGCTAGGCTCAATGTAATTTGCAAAGTTTTCCATCTTGGGTATGGTTTGACTATATGCCATAATTTGTTGATAGGGTAATACTTCACTTAGACTAGGCCTAAACCACTTGAAAGGTTGTCATCTGTGGTACTAGCCTGCCAAATATAAAACATTTTTCACTTAAAATGACGTCTGAGGATATTCATAGTTATAGCGTAAGCTGCACAAAAGACAAGAGGTACTTCACAAATGAATATAATCTACACGAGACTGACATATTAATTCTGTTAGAAGAGTTATCTGTCTTCCTCTTTGTCATCAGCAGCTTCTTAAGGTATATTACCTACATTCCTGAGGTCTGAATAATTGCAGTTTGCAAAGGCTTCACTTCATCATGTTTGATCTTCAGTAATTGTTTATACAAAGTATGAAATGATCTTCCATTCCTTGATAACAGCCTCATAACATGTTCAGTCTTCAACTAGAATATTTAAGACAGTAAACAAAAATCAGGAAGAAATGATATTCCTCATTATCTAGGACATTACAGATACTTACATAAGTGAGAGCGCTAATCCTCTTATCAGTCATTTGATCCTCAGTTACTTCTATGTAGCCACCTGTAGCCTACTTGCCCAACCTGTATGCCACGGTACACTTACCTTCTTTTTGGCTGTATACTCCTCATTAACTGGTAAATTACTGTGTCACTTCCTCTGCTCCTCTGATCTGTGCTACTGGTCAACTTCAGCCTACCGTATTCAACATATAATTCCAGCAGGGCTGTGTTAATATCCTCGCAAATCACGATGGTAGTGGCAGTCACTCACTCGGTTCTTCCACTATCCTAGTACGTACTGGCTACTTTTTGCTTCATCGGCTGTTGGTCTTTATTTTTTCTATGTTATTTTATATATAAATAAGTGAGAATATTTGTTTGGAATTCAAAGTCTATCTAATTATACATTCGAATAACATTATTAATTCCGATGACAGAGCAGCTGACACCGCCCATAGTAAAAGATTGTAACTTAATACTATACAGCATAAAACAACTGATGTCATTAAAATGTATTAAATATAATGGGCATCCATCTATTGTGTTGACTTCAATGTTTTCTGTCCTTACTTTCGATTTTACAAATTCTTTTGTTTAGCATGTAAAATAAACATAGAAAACGGTTACGTATCTATTTATCGAAAATGATTTTATGGTGAACTATTACGTAATTCTTCAATCAAGCAACAAAATTGTAGTTTTTCTTTTGATTTACTGGACTTTTTATAAGAATTAGCGTTGTGTATATCTAAACGTAAACTACTATTACTGATACTGCGAATATTGTAGTGTGATTTCTTTTTTCTATTTCATGTCTTGAAAAAGAGAAGATATCTATTTCATCTTAGGAAAATCCATTTTACTTGCCTATTCTGTAAGGACAAGCTTACTATGAGATACCAGATTGTCAAGATTGTATTGCATAATAAGTCCGAATTAGGCGATGGCTGGTAATTGTCTTGCCGACAGGTGGAACACGCGTCCGGGTGTTTTTTAGGTTTGGGATACACCAATTGGTTGAAGGGTGGTGAAGGGAATCCTGTAATAATGGAAATCATTCATTAAAATCAATGGCAATATTCCTCATAATTGGTATTCTGGAAAAGCGAATTAGTTCTAATTTTATCAAGACTTTAAGTTAGCCACTCGAAGATACGGTTGTCTATGATTGAGTTACATTGGCTCCCAGTAAAAACAAGAATAGAATACAAAATTCTTCTTAAACTTGTCAAAGCACTAAAATCTGGTAAACCAGTATATCTGAGAAACTAATTAAGCTTCTTTAGACCTGAAATGAATATTGTAATCAGACAGGCAAGTGAAGCATACAGGCTATTTGAACCCAAAACAAATTGTAAGTCAGGCGAGAGAGTATTTGATATTGTACACCTAGAGTCCCAGACTATACAACAAAATACAGCTTGAAGTGAAGATCATACACGGAGAAAGCAAATTTAGAAAAGAACTAAACTCTCCTATTCTGCAGAAGCTACGATACTAACGAAAAAACACTAAAAGGCAATTATTATAAAATATAAGAAGCAACTTATTTGGAAAACGCAAAGGCCCGCCAGAGAGGGAATCATCCCTGTACTAGAGGGCGGTACATAACCAAACAAAGTAAACAAAGTAAGTAAGATGCAGGTGCGGTGTTGCGTAAACACAAACTAGGCCAGTGGTTCTCACCTTTTCACTACAGAGGACTCCTTTTATCTAAATGAGTTTTCCCGCGGTCCCCAGGATATTGAAAGGTCTGTCACCTTATTATGATGACTTTATTAAACTAAAAACGAAACTGTGTTATTATAATTATCAAAAGAAAGATGCATGTAACTGAATGATTATGAAAAATAAGAAACCCAATAAATGGAAATGAGAGAAGAAATACAGAAAAGGAAAACAATTATTTCTTATTGACTCCTTGAATGAGATGGCTGATGCTGCTTGGCTAATACCAAATTTTCGATTTCAGGTTTAATGACAGATAGCTTTAGGTGCAGATTAAGTTCTACATTTAGCCTATTTCTATATACTTAAGGCAAAGGCGAAAAAAACGGATCTTCGACCTTGCTGTCCACCTTAGTACCAGACATTTCCGATATCTACTTGTTGTTGCTGTATATTGATATATCAGTTCCTCCCACAATTGTTCTCCTCTAGAACTGATATATAATATATATTCGTCTTGGAGGAAGAGGGCTGGTTGGATTTTGCACTTTCGAGACGTACTTTTAATCCTTGGAGGTTTGAACATGGGTCGTGATGTATGAAGGGGGGCTCCAACCAGCGTTGACAAGACAAAGGCTGACTTCCAGTCAGGGAGAGAGCACGTCTGCCCTCCTGGAGCAACTAGCGTGGACTGAGGCCGCATCAGTGTATTTCCGAATGGCCTGGGATGCGCACACAGCCTCCGGCATTGTCTGGAAAGATGCGAAAACAACCAGCGAATTTGGGGGAAAAGAGGTCATATGCTAGGAATTCCCAAAGCCCACATCGAAGCTTATCTAATCCCTGCGACCTGCCTTTATTACTCTACTCTAGGCCTAAGGTTAATGGTTCATTTTCTCCCCCCTGCTACCCCGACTGGTGCCAGACATGCCTTTCTGGCCTTAGTACTCCCTCCTAAAGTCAGTTGATTAGGAGAAAAATGGCTGCTCTTCTAGCAATTGAATAATTTAAATGACTGCTGGGTAGACGACGGGGTCAATAAACGTAATAGCTTCCCCTGTTAAGAAGGCATTCACTCCCTTTCGGGCATAAAGGCCTCGGCTACATAAGTTGATCGCCTTGACTAAACAGTTCTCCTGCACTAACTGAGGTTTTAAAGCAGTGATACGGCTAGCTACAATGGCCAACCTAACTTCTAGGTGGTGATGCTAAGTGTGCTAACTTAATGAATTAATATAGTCTAGCCTAAGTGAGAACTACTGGTCGTCTGTGACGACAGTCTACTCTACCCCTTTGTAATGTTACTTTGAAAATTCTACTTGCTACTACCCTAATGCCCTGGTACTAAATTATTAGCCTAACTTACTCATAACAATTAATTAGACGCAATCATTCCAGATTATGGTACGCACAGCAGAGGTCTATTGACCTGAATTGTTAAAATACATAAGATGAGGTAATGATGCGTGAGGATGATGAGTGATTAGTAGCGTACTAGGATGAAAATTTAATGAGTAATTATGATATTTAAGTGGGGGGTTAATAATACAAATTCTAGGGGTTAGAAAATTAGTCTACTGGCAGAGGTCAGGCTGGCTACCTTCTCTGGGTAGTTGCCAGGATCACTCTGCAAATGAATGTGACACTATACCTAGGGCACAGGTGCCAAAGAGAGCCTGTGACTTTTCTGTGTTAGTTTGTGATTGCATGCTATTAGGGTGCATAGGGATGGCCCGGCTTAATGCCGGGAGAGTACATCCGCTTATTTGTTGTCGGTTCCCTATATGTGTTGGATTTGCCAGTTGTGGTCTTGCAGATCTAAGCACTATCTCATAAGTTGCTTGTTCTGATTCCGGAAATTGGTCAGGTAAACCAATGGATTGTGGTCGGTCAGGATGGATAAGGGGAATTTGTGGTCCGAGTGGTACGACTCGAAATGCTTCATTGCTAGAACCAACCCAAGGAGCTCCTTCTCAATGGTGCTGTACCTGGTCTGGGCCGGGTTCAATTTTTTTGAGTAATAAGCAACAGGTTGGCGCACTTGGTCCCTCTCTTGGAACAGTACGGCCCCTACCCCTATGTCACTTGCATCTACTGCCAGATAGAATGGTCAATCTCATTTAGTCCCGGGGCGGTCCTCGCAAAGGACCTGGGTTTTGCTTGATGAGGATCTCCTTGAGATGGTCGTAGGCTTTCTTACACTCTGGGGTGCAGTGAAACTCCTGGTTTCCTCGAAACAGATTGGTGATGGGCGCAGCTGCTTCCGAGAGGTTTGGGATGAACCGCCTGAGATACTGGACCATCCTTAAGAACCTTTGGGCGTCCTTCATTGTGGTAGGATAGGGCATCTCCTGGAATCTGTAAATGTTGCAAAACTCTATTCTAACATTGTGTGTGTATAACTGAATCACGAAAGTTAGGAACGTGATAAATCCATAAATAAAGATATATGCCACGAAGGAAAAATAAACGAATGAGGATCTGCAAGATCTTTCGACGTTAAAACGTCCTTTACTGAGCAGAGACTGACATAGATGCGGGAAAAGACAATACAAGAAGATTCGTATAACTGACCAGATAGAGATTATAAAAGAGATTAGTACCTAGAATCCGACACACCTGGAAGATGAAAATCCTTCCAAACAAGCATAAACAATGGGTGCAATTAAAGGTTTAAGACAATCATCTCAGATACAAGGTCCAGACAATTAAAAGATTATAGGTGACAGCTATTCAGAACTTGGTAAACAAAACCATATTCACAATACATGACAGACATACATTACAACAAAAATAATAACTCTATGGCAACTGATTTTATTTAAGTCAGTAATTATATCTTTTGAGGTCATTCTTAACTTCTGTACTCTTACTACATCAAATACAGGTCTTGATTACCTTGGTTAGGGTTAAGACGGTGTTACAGGTATTGTGGATCAATTCCATCTCCCTTTCATGTCTTGCGACTTCTCTTTCCTCTTTATCCTTTCTCTTTCCTCTTCTGCTGCTTTTTCTTCTTCTCTACTCTTCTTTCTTGTTTTTCTCTGTCTATTCTTTCTTTTCAGCTTGCATTCTCTCTCTTTCAGCCTGCATTTTCAGCTTAATCAAATTCTCTTCTGTTTCAATTCGTCTAAGCTCTCACTCTGCATCACCTTTTTTTTCCACTTTCTGATTTTCTGGAACAAAGATTCTTCTGTCTCTTGGTATGCATGAATGATGTTTACTTTTCTTCTTCGGTATATATTTTTCCACTATTATCTCCAATATTTTATATAATATCTCCGTATTTACCCTTATGTCATCACTTACGAAAATGTTATCCCAATCTTTGTTTAATTCTTCATTAATTTCTGACCATTTTTATATTTTACTGTAGAAGTTGTATTTTCCATATCCTTCCACTTTTTCATTTCTTGCTTATCTCTATTTTCACTTGCTTTGGAATGAACTGTTAATTCTATGACATTATGGTCTGAAATACTCGCATTATAAACTATTATTTCTTTAACATAATTCATCTCGTTCACAAATACTAGGTCTAAAGTATTTTCCTTTCTTGTTGGCAGGTGATTTATTTGTTGAATGTTGTATTCTAGTAGCATATCTAATAGCTTTTCAAATTGCCTCTTATCTTCTGCACTACTATTACTCTCTTTTTTATATGTATAAGTACAACCACAATCTCCTATTCGTTCTTTCCATTCTACGAAAGGAAAGTGAAGTCACCAGATAGGAGAATAGTCCAGTCCTTGTGATTTCTACATATATCATCCAATTTTTCAATTATTAAGTCAAACTCTTTAGTATTAGGAGGTCTATATATTACTATGTTCATCAATTTTTCAGATTCAAATTCTACCGCTATTAGTTCACATTCTGAGTTACTATATTTCTCATATTTATTTTTTCCTTGTTTTTTGTCTTTCCCATATATTGCGGTTCCCCCTTGATTCTATTTTTTCTATCTGATCTATAAGTTTGGAACCCTTTTATTTGATCATCATTCCCAGTCTCTTGGGAATACCAGGTTTCACTTATATTCATTATATCTATTTTCTTTTTCATTTTGGGTTAGTTCTTCTAAGTACTCTATTTTTCTTTTTGAGTTACTCGTAACTAAACCCTGCGCATTCATCACTATGATGGTTTGCGTGTTTTCTCCTTCATTTAATACTGATAGTATAAGGATTTTCCCATGTCTCTTTCCTGTTCTGTTCTGGTATGTTGTTCTTTTTTTCATTTCCAGAAATTCTGACATTAAAAAATCCAACTTTTCCATAATATTTGATCTTCCTTCATCATATTATTCATTTTGTGTCTGAATCTGCAATTTTCTCCGTTTCTGCAATATCCTCTTGCATAATAAATACAGTTATTATCTCTTGAGTAGAATTTCGGAGCTGATTGCTTTTGAAATTCTTTGCTGACTACCTCTGCATATCTCATTGGTGGTTTGCTTTTCTCTTTTACCTGATATTCTTGATTTCTCTGTTTATTTGTTTCTTTCTTATTTTGGATTTTATTACTTGGTTGGTTATTTATTTGATTATGATTCATGGCTACAGGGTGCATATATTTGCACCCTAGCGAAGGAGATTTGACTGACAATTTGCCTAGTAGTTCTGTTTTATCTTTAAGGATACTTTTCACTATGCTATTGAAGTTTTTTATGACTTGATCAAGGGGTTTGGGATTTTTTTGTTAGTTTTTTATAAGTCACATCATCATCCAGTAGGGCTTGCATACGTGATATGTAGTCAGCTTTATCTAAAATTACTAAACTATTTGACTTATCAGCTTTTGTAATATATGGATAGTATTGTCCTTTTTAAGATCGGTCAAACTTTTTCTTATATCGAGCAGGGAAGTTATTTATATATATATATATATATATATATATATATATATATATATATATACTTAGAGCAAAAGCAAAAAAGAAACAGACCTTCGACCTTGCTGTCCACATTTCCGATATCTACTTGTTGCTGCTGTATATTGATATATCAGTTCCTCCACAATTGTTCCCCTCTGAAACTGATTCTTAACTATTATATATATAATATATATAAATAGGTATATATATATGGCATATATATCCTCATATATATTATATATAGAGTTTTGCAACATTTTTCAGATTCCTTAGCTAGGATGTCTTAAAATGTATGTTCAGATTTTGCATAACATAATGTAAAAGTTGATATAACGTAGAATGTAAAGAAAGAAAGAGATATTATCTTTGTCCGTTCGAAGCTAGAATTGTTTCAGTAACTTTTCATCGCCTTGAGATTAGAGGAACTCGAGTCTCTGTGTTGTTTTTAAAAACATGTCGATCGGGTACGTGTCTTTGTTGAGCTAGTGCGTATATGACTGTATACGTGTTTCATACACGTTCGTCTTTGCTGAAACCACGTGTAGATTTCACGATTTTTCTGCAAAGTTTCTTGATTTTCGAAGTTTCTAGAAGATTGCATCAGCTTTCTCATTGCCCAAAACGTTTTGTGCCATCTCCACTGTCCAGTCTACGAGAGCAAAACATATCAATATAGACTTGGGATTCCTGGCGTGTAGATCTCTCTCTCTCTCTCTCTCTCTCTCTCTCTCTCTCGCTCGGCACTTTTGATTTCAAAGTAACATAACGATTTAATACTAACTGAATGGTCACTCGTAACTCGTAAATTTCAGATTTGATATTTCTTTAGTATTATTTAGTGCTTTTTGTGGAATCTGAACAAACATCGTGTGTATAGCGGTGCCTGTTTTTGTGAAACTGTGAAACAAGCTGCATCAAGGTAAAGTGTGTTATATTTGTATTAGTTGTAACTAATAACTAATGGTTATAATTGTTTAGAGAACTAATAACTAATAGTTCCAATGGTTTGGTGAAATTTACATTTTATACATTGCAAATTTTGTGTTTTGTGTTTGTTTCATTTGAAGTGCATTTATCCATTTTCTTATTGAAGTGTATCTTCATTTATTTTATATTCTGTGTGATTAGTACTTTTTACAATTTGGTATTTTCCACATTTTCTGTGTTTTAATTTGCATTCACAATTTAGTTGACTTAGTTATTTACATTACTTAATCGTTGCACATTTAATTGAATTTAACACTTATGAATAATGCGCATTTATTTAGAATTCTTTTCAAGTTTTATTGTTGTTTAGCACTTGTGAATTAATTTCCAAATTTTAAATATTGCCTAACAGTTTTGAATTTTGATTGAATTAATTTTTTTGAATTTTGTGATAAATTAATTTTGATTTAATTTTACTTAATTGATTCAAGAATTAATTAAACTTTGCTTTGTTTTCAAGTAACAGTAATTTTTCCTGTTATCGTGAATTTCACTGATAAATTTTGAGCTTAATAATACATTTTTGTATTTGAAATTTTTATAAGTGTTTTTAATACACCAGTATATTAGTGATTATCTTTGGTGATTTATTTAGTTAGAAACATAGAGTGGTAATTGATCAGTGTTCCATCAATTTACTTGAAGTGAGTTTGAACCAGGGAAGTACTTAGACTTATGAAATAAGGGAAATACTTAGACATTTAAAGTTGTTGATGGAGTGATGCCCTTTAATTAAGTTTAATTAACTTTACAAGATGACCTCACACCGTTTGATGAAACTTAGTCTTGAATTCTGCAATACTTGTAAGTTGTTAAGGGATCACTGTTGCCTTTTTTAGGAGTTATTCAGTTGTTTAGTACCTGTGATGAGGGATCAGGTGTATGGCTGTTGTGAGGTAACAATTAATGAATGGTAAATGTAGTAACCAGATACTTGGCACTTTGTCACAAGTATTAATGGTGCCCAGAGACCCGGGAAAGCAGATTTCATTATTGCTCTGGTATATACTGGTGGTGTTAGGGATATATTTTGTTAGGAGAGTGACCATATAGTTTTGTTTTGCATTTATTGTATTGAATTGTAAGTTGATAACTTAGAGGAAAATGGCTCAGTTCAAGGTTCAGGAATTTTTAGCAGCCCCTTCCATCCAAGTTTTATCTGAAACCACTCTGACTAAGGCACAGTGGAGCGCTTTAGCAGTGGCATGTGGGGGTTATGTGTCTACTAGTATGGTAAAGGCACAAATAAGATGTATTACTATGGAATCATTGATAGACTCTGGTAGAATTAACAGATGAAGATGAGTTAGAATTGGCTCAAGAGTTGTTGAATGTAGCACGTGCTGATCTTATGAATAAGCAAGCAGCAAAGAAAGAGAAAAGTGATGCAGAGTTAGAGCTTAGACGCATTGAAACAGAAGAGAATTTGATTAAGCTGAAAATGCAGGCTGAAAGAGAGAGAATGCAAGCTGAAAAGAAAGAATAGACAGAGAAAAACAAGAAAGAAGAGTAAGAGAAGAAGAAAAAGCAGCAGAAGAGGAAAGAGAAAGGATAAAAGAGGAAAGAGAAGTCGCAAGACATGAAAGGGAGATGGAATTGATCCACAATACCTGTAACACCGTCTAACCCTAACCAAGGTAATCAAGACCCTGTATTTGATGTAGTAAGAGTACAGAAGTTAATCCCTAAGTTTACCGAAGAAACTCCAGATGAGTTTTTTGATCACTTTGACAAAGTGGCTTCAGGTATGGGATGGCCAGAAGATAAATGGTCAGTTTTGCTACAAAGTGTCTTAATTGGTAAAGGAAGAAGTGCTCATCTAGCCTTAACAGCTGATCAGTGTAAAGACTACAAGGTACTTAAACAAGTGTGCTACAAGTTTACCAGATGACCACAGAGTACTACAATGAGAGATTCAGAAGTTTAAGAAAAGATGAGAAGGGAACTTTCTTAGATTGTGCTTACAAAGTGAGGTGTTTTAAACGTTGGTTAGAAGCTGCTAAAGTTAAAACTTTTGATGAGTTAGAAGAATTACTTGTTCTTGAACAGTATCTTAAGGGAATTCCTGAACATATAAGAGCCTGTTTGAGAGAGAGAGAGAGAGAGGTTAAGAAACTTGACAAAGCTACTACACTGAGTGAAGATTACAATATGATTAGTAGTAAACGCAATTACAATGTCAAGTACCAGAGTCAACAACGCCCAAGTTTTAAGTCTTATCCAAATAACAGGAACAAATTTAATCAAAGCCTACAAGTGAGACTACCAAGAGTACACAAGGTAATAAACCTCAGCAAACTAATGTGAAATCCTCATCCAATTTTTGAAGACCGTTACAGAAACCTAAGGTTGTCTGCTTCAAGTGTGGAAGAGTTGGACACTTCAGTCAAGAGTGTTACCGGAATCAACAGCAGTCAAAGCCAGTTGGTCAAGTTGTGAAAGGTGACCAGGTGAAGCAAACTATGAAGAGCAGTGTGGGAAAGAATCAAACTCCAGAGAAGAATGAAACTATTCAGGTGAAGGTTTAGCAACCAGTGGAAATGTTACCTCAAGCAGTGAGTGGCTTAGCATTGTGGAGTCATTTAAGCCATATATCTATGAGGGTATGCTGTCAACTAAAGGAGGAAGTGTACAGGTACCAGTCAAGATATTACGTGATACAGGGAGTAACCATAGTGTGGTAGTACGTGGTTCTCACCCTCAGTTGGAGAAGAGTCTCACAGGAGATTCTGTTATTTTGAAGGGTATAGGAGGAGAGGAAGTAACTCCTATATGCCGCTTACACCTGTCATGTGAATTGGTGACAGGGAATGTTGATTTTGCTGTAAAGGACTCACTGGCTGTGGAAGGTTTACATGTTCTGTTGGGGAATGAAGTTGGAGGTGTGCCATTTATTCCTTGTCCTGTAGTCACAGAAAAACCGTTGAGGATTAGTCCTACGGTAGAGTTGGAGAAAAATAACCCCCACCTGTTTCCTAGTTGTGTAACTACCAGAAATAAGAAGAGGACTACGACTGCAAGTGACGAACCTGAGGATTTACACACCCAAGAAGGATCAAGTGAAGGATCTTTGTGGTTAGAAGAATTGTTCCAGGGAAGTGATCTTTCCCATAGTGCTGACCAACAAGAGATTTCCCAAGAAGATGAAGAAGACGACGACCACAAAGAAGAACAACAACCTGATGGTCCTGAAGAGACTCCGAGTAGTCAAAGTGTTCCTGAAGACAGTAGTGGAACTACAGTCGCTGAGTTAGCAGATATTGAGAATTCAACCCTTGAAGTTGGTCAAGTAACAAGAGAGAAGCTAATGGACTTGCAGAAGAAGGATGCATCATTAGCTGATTTGTTCTCTAGCGTTGTTGATCGAGAAGAGATGCAACAAACTCCTACCTGTTATTATCTGAAGGAAGGTTTGCTGATGAGGAAATATAGACCTACAGATATACCAGGAGATGCTGTATGGGGCGAATATCATCAAATTTTGATTCCATATCCACTGAGGAAGCAAGTGATAGCAGTAGCTCATGAGTCTGGACATTGGGAATCAGGAAGACTGTGGAGAAGATCATGAAATACTTTTTCTGGCCTGGACTTCACAAAGATGTTAGCAGGTTTTGTCATGAGTGTCATACCTGCCAGATAGCTGGAAAACCGAATGAAACCATCAAGAAAGCCCCCCTACAACCTATAGAAGTTAGAGGAGAACACTTTACCAAAGTGATTATAGATATGGTTGGACCGCTGCCGAAGACAAAGAAGGGAAATTAGTATTTGTTAATATTAATGTGTCCTGTGACAAGATATCCAGAGGCGATCCCTGTGAGAAACATATCTACCAATATAGTTGCTGAAAAACTTGTGGAGTTTTTCTCAAAGTTTGGTATACCAGAAATAGTACAAAGTGATAGAGGAACAAACTTTACTACAAAGTTATTCCAGGATGTGATGAATTTGTTAGGAGTGAAACAACAGTTATCCACTGCCTATCATCCAGAGACTCAAGGTGCCTTAGAAAGGTTCCACCAGACATTGAAAAGTATGCTGACAAAGTATTGTTCTGAATCAGGGAGAGAATGGGATGTTGGTTTACCATTAATTAATGTTGTTTGAAGTTAGGAGTGCTTATCAAGAAAGTATGGGATGTTTACCTAATGAAATGATCTTTGGAAGAGAAGTGAGAGGACCGTTGAAGATTCTCGCAGAAAACTGGGAAGGAAACCAAGAGGAAATCAAGGGGAGTATGCGAAGAACTTAAGGAAAAGGTTGAAAGAGATTAAAAAATTCTCTTTAGAAAATTTGAAAGTGAGTCAAGAGAAAATGAAAAGGAGATATGATGCTAAGACTAAGCTAAGAGTTTTTAGTGTTAGTCAACAAGTGTTAGTATTCTTACCTGTCAGGAGATTTCCCCTCACTAATAAATTTCAAGGTCCTTATAAAATAATTCAGAGGTTAAGTGATAGAACTTATGTGATTGAAACACCAGAAAGAAGAAGAAGACAAAGGAAGATACATGTGAACCTCTTGAAACCTTATTTCTCAGAAACTAAAACTGAATCTGTGTCAATAACACAAACAACTTCATCTACAGAAGACGATGATGGCTACGAATTGGGAGCTGAAAGCAAGATGAATAATTCTTCAATTTTGGAAAATTTGGAGGATAAATTGAAACATCTGAGTGTTGAACAAGGTGAAGACTTAAGTGAAGTAATTAGAAGTTTCCCAGAAATTTTTGCAGATGTGCCTAGGCGTACTGATCTGACCAAGCATGAAATCAAGACTATAGAAGATGAAAAACCATTCAAGCAAAGAGCCTATTGCTTATCACCGTATCATTGAGAAGTTTTGAAGAAAGAAGTTGAGTATTTGCTCCAACATGGATTAGCAGAACCCAGTTCAAGTCACTTCAGTTCTCCATGTGTGTTAGTGAAGAAATCAGATGGTTCATTTAGAATGTGTACTGATTATAGGAAACTGAATTCCATCAGTGTGGCTGACAATTATCCTTTGCCTCTTATAGATCAGCTACTTGATAATATTGGACAAGCCAAGTTTGTTTCCAAGATAAACTTGTTGAATGGTTATTATCAAATTCCTTTAGATGAGAATGCAAAGTTGTTGTCAGCTTTTATTACTCCTTATGGACTGTATCAGTTTACTGTTCTGCCATTTGGTCTGATGAATTCACCTACAACATTCCAACGAGTGATGGATCAACTGCTAGGATCGATAGAAGGAGTAGGTGTATACCTGGATGACATAGTGATTTACTCGACAACGTGGGAAGAACATCTGAAGATTCTGAGGAAAGTTTTCAAGAAGCTACAAGAAGCAGGACTAACAGTCAACCTAGAGAAGCGTGAGTTTGGAAAGGCAACTGTGCAGTATCTTGGGTTTGAAGTTGGGAAAGGCCTTCATGCTCCAGTAAATGCTAATGTAGAAGGTATCCGTAAGGCTACCCCACCTACTACCAGGAAACAGCTACAGAGATTTTTAGGCGTGGCTGGATTCTATTGTCGTTTCTGCCACAATTTTTCAGCCGTAGTAGCTCCCTTGACAGACTTAACTAGTCCCAAAGCTACGTTTGTTTGGACTCCAGAGTGTCAAGAATCCTTTGAGAAGGTAAAATCCATTTTAACTTCAAGACCAGTACTTCAAGCTCCAGACTTTAACAAGAAATTTGTTATACAAGTTTATGCTTCTGATTGTGGCATTGGAGTTGTTCTACTTCAAGAAGATGAAAATAATATCTACCATCCTGTGTGCTTCATGTCTCCAAAACTGAAAAAACATCAGAAAGTATACTCGACAATCGAGAAGGAAACTTTAGCCTTAATTACTGCATTGAAAAAGTTTGAAGTGTATGTGAGCAGACCTAGGAATGAAGAAAGTTTAGTGTTGTCTGATCCCAATCCACGATCATTTATCCAGCGAATGAAAAACCATAATCAAAGACTGACCAGGTGGTCTTTGTGCCTGCAACAGTATAACTTAAGAGTGCAGCACATTAGTGGCAAAAACAATGTAGTTGCTGATTATTTATCCTGTTGCTAATCATTGGATTCAACACTGTGATAAAAAATTGTCTGGGGGGAGGTATATTATATATTACTACTTTCAAAATGCATATATCCCCTCTTAGACTGTATAAAATGTTATATATGTAGTTTTGCAACATTTTTCAGATTCCTTAGCTAGGATGTCTTAAAATGTATGTTCAGATTTCGCATAAGATAATGTAAAAGTTAATATAACATAGAATGTAAAGAAAGAGAGAGATTATCTTTGTCCGTTCGAAGCTAGAATTGTTTCAGTAACTTTTCATCGCCTTGAGATTAGAGGAACTTGAGTCTCTGTGTTGTTTTTAAAAACATGTCAGTCATCTTGCTCACTCGAGTCTGTTTCGATCGGGTATGTCTTTGTTGAGCTAATATATGCATGACTGTATACTCATTTCATACACGTTCGTCTTTGCTGAAACCACGTGTAGATTTCACGATTTTTCTGCAAAGTTTCTTGATTTTCGAAGTTTCTAGAAGATTGCATCAGCTTTCTCATTGCCCAAAACGTTTTGTGCCATCTCCACTGTCCAGTCTCCGAGAGCATAACATATCAATATAGACTTGGGATTCCTGGCGTGTAGATCTCTCTCTTTCTCTCTCTCTCTCTCTCTCTCTCTCTCTCTCTCTCTCTCTCTCTCTCTCTCGGCACTTTTGATTTCAAAGTAACGTAACGATTTAATACTTACTGAATGGTCACTCGTAACTCGTAAATTTCAGATTTGATATTTCTTTAGTATTATTTAGTGCTGTTTATGGAATCTGAACAAACATCGTGTGTGTAGCGGTGCCTGTTTTTGTGAAACTGTGAAACAAGCTGCAGCAAGGTAAAGTGTGTTATATTTGTATTAGTTGCAACTAATAACTAATGGTTATGATGTTTTAGAGAACTAATAACTAATAGTTCCAATGGTTTGGTGAAATTTACATTTTTATACATTGCAAATTTTGTGTTTTGTGTTTGTTTCATTTGAAGTCCATTTATCCATTTTCTTATTGAAGTGTATCTTTTTATTTTATATTCTGTGTGATTAGTACTTTTTACAATTTTGTTATTTTCCACATTTTTCTGTGTTTTCATTTGCATTCACAATTTAATTGACTTAGTTATTTTCATTACTTAATCGTTGCACATTTAATTGAATTTAACTCTTATGAATTAATGCACATTTATTTAGAATTCTTTTCAAGTTTTATTGTTGTTTAGCACTTGTGAATTAATTTCCAAATTTTAAATATTGCCTAATACTTTTGAATTTTGATTGAATTAATTTTCTTGAGTTTTGTGATAAATTAATTTTGATTTAATTTTACTTAATTGATTCAAGAATTAATTAAACTTTGCTTTGTTTTCAAGTAACAGTAATTTTTCCTGTTATCGTGAATTTCACTGATAAATTTTGAGTTCAATAATACATTTTTGTATTTGAAATTTTTATAAGTGTTTTTAATACACCAGTATATTAGTGATTATCTTTGGTGATTTATTTAGTTAGAAACATAGAGTGGTAATTGATCTGTTTTCCTTCAATTTACTTGAAGTAAGTTTGAACCAGGGAAGTACTTAGACTTATGAAATAAGGGAAATACTTAGACATTTAAAGTTGTTGATGAAGTGATGCCCTTTAATTAATTTAATTACTTACAAGATTACCTCACACCTGTTTTGATGAACTTAGTCTGAATTTCTGCAATACTTGTAAGTTGTTAAGGGATCACTGTTGCCTTTAGAGTATTCAGTCGTTTAGTACCTGTGGTGAGGGTTCAGGTGTCTGGCTGTTGTGAGGTAACAATTAATGAATGGTAAGTGTAGTAACCAGATGCTTGGCACTTTGTCACAATATATATCATATATACTTAGAGGCAAAGGCGAAAAAAAAAAACAGACGTTCGACCTTGCTATCCACCTTAGTACCAGACATTTCCGATATATACTTGTTGTTGCTCTATATTGATATATCAGTTCCTCCCACAATTGTTCCCCTCTGGAATTGATTGTTAACTATATTTCTTTCCAGTCTAGAACTTGTCTCTATGACTGGTTCCTATAACTGGCAAGGTCAAAGGTTTTTTTTTCGTCTTTGCCTCAAAGGATGTTTGCAAAAACGTGTAAGAGATGGTGATGATCCCTCCGCATTTATTTCCATCCCCAGATCAGTATGCGAAGCAGTAAAGTCTTTGAACCTTGAAGCTGATGAATTTGTCAGATATTTTGCTAGGCAGGGCTTAAAAATTCGCTTTCGGCGTCATGTTATTATTAATACAGGGAAGACTCAGCCTTCCTTAAATGATGTTATTTCAAATTTCCTCACAGCTTGCGAAATGCATGAAAGTGACGAAAAAAAATTGTTGCTGGAAGTTTGTTATGTAAAGCTTCAGCTGTTAGGACATTAAAATTCTCTCTTCGTAAAGATACCAGGATGGCCGCGGAAGCAGTAACAAATGATAATAAAGAAATGTCTTCCCCTAAGTGTTCCTTATGTTCTGCGGTCGGAAATACTGATAAATTTCATATTATTCACAAGTGGCCCAATTGGATATTCAGCAGGTTGTAACTATATATAAACAATCTCACAAGATGAAGTGGAGCGAGAAGCAGAGACAGCTACACCTTGACATAACAAGATGTTTGGGTTAAACTGGGACCGCTGTTCCGACGAAATTTTCACTACACTAAAGCAATTTTCTTTACCCCAGTGCTAAAAACGAAAATTACTATTTAGCTACAAACAATTGCTTCTCAGTTTTACCTTTTTGGGTTAAATATGCCTTTATTTAACTGCTGTAGATCGTCAATGTATCAATTACTCGTGTTACTGAAATTTCTAATCTTTCTGGTATGAATAATCACTCCTATTTCAGGAGACGTATTATTTTTCGCAGGCGAAAATTGTTAAGCACTGAACAAATGAATCGTTATCCTGAGAAATTTCCTTAGCTACAGCATGGTCTTGATTCCAGACTAGACATTCCTCAGATTATAACGCAACTTGATATATTTTTGGATTCACAGGGTCTCGTAAGAGTTAAGAGTCAATTTAAAAAAAAATGGAAATATGGGTTAAATGGAACTTACACTTTATTATTGCATCCGGACAGTCATTTGACCAAACTAATTATTTGGGATGTATACTCAAACGACTACAATCAGGATGTTTTTCACCACTGACGTAAATAAGAAAGCATTATTACATCTTTAAACATTTCTCAGTTGTGAAAAAGGATCTCAAACAATGTGTCCATTGTCGCAGGTTTAATATAATCGTTATATTAAGTTAAACCAGAACTTTTACAGGGACTTCAGAGCAGAGCCTCCTACTGCTCTCTTTTTTAATATATTCACTCATTATTTGTGACCTTTCAATACGAAGGAGGAAACGAGAAACGAAAGGTTTGGTAATTATGTATTACCTGTGCTTGGCTGAGGGCAGTTAACCTCAAAATTTTTAGGTGTTTGAATGTTGCAGAATTTTTAACATTCAAAAGCGTCCAGTCTCATTTAACTGATTCCATTATTAGTAAAAGTGAATACCAACATTATACTGTTCGCATAGAAAATGCAGAAATCTCTTTTTCCCTTGTGCTTGGCAGCTTTGGAATCAAAGAATTAAGAGGCGCTGCAACGAAAAAAGGAAACAACATTATCATTCTCATCAGCATGACGTAACACTAATTTGGCAAAGCCCAAATGTCTCAGATTTTATGTAACATACATTAAGCTTCTTGAATGAACTTTGATCACCAGCACGAAAGTGCTCTTTGCGTTCCTCATTGCTTTAATAGTCTTTATATATTTGCTCTTTAGCCTTATTGGTCTAGGCCCTTCCTTACTCGGCATTAGCCAACCGAGAACAGCATGGATGGAGCGATTAATTGATTCAATTGACATGATAAATTATAAGTGGGTGTGGTCACCCACGAGCATAGAGCTCGCAAGGAAGGGATTGGTCTGACTGCGGAGTTTGAGGGCTTCATTGGAGGTATTCGTCTGCTGCTAAACCTTCTTTCCTCTCCTCGGCTTGACTGAAATGTTAAACTTGCTGTGAACACCTGTGTCGTCTTCACTGACGACCCGCTGACATTCCTTTTAGGTTAATCTATCATTCCCTTTGCTTCTCCAGGTTACACCTTTCAGCCATAACACAGTTGTCTGTTTCTGTACATTCTTTTCGTCGAAATGCAAGATGAGAGGTTTCTTGTCAATGGTGAGATTTACTACCATAAACATTAATGGTCTGAAAGTTTTGCTGATTCTTGTTTTCATACAAACGTCTTCATGGTCCAGTAACAAAAAAAAAAAAAACGGACGAAAGAGAATGAAGCTAGAGTAAATTGGACTAATCTACATGGAAAAAGAGATGAGATTAATCAGGAAAACGGAAGAGGGGAAACAATTCAACACGTTACTTACCGTCAACTGAAAATAAAAGTCACAGAAACGAGCATTTCGTGAACTGATGATCACAGGATACAAGAAGGCAATGACGTTTTGGTGGTGTCACGTGGATCCACGTCGGTGTGGGACGGGAAGAACTCATGTTACAAAATAAAAACTGTTCAGTTCAAGTATTTTCATAAATGAAACTCGTGATGTGTACTATATAGTATTTTACATGACGCTTTTCATAGCAAATTCCCTCATAGTTAACTCACAACAAATAATTCCTTCAGCGGCTCTTGCTTCCATTACTTACTTTATTGCTGTTGCTATTTCTATCCCTCTAAAGCAATTTGTTGGCATTTGCGAAATGGTTATAGAAATTCACGATTTTGGCCGTTCATACAAATGGCGTTGAGGTAAGGTTACAGTGAAGATGAAACCATAGCCACGGGCAATGGCGTCTGCAGTTGTTGGGGGGATGGGGCGAATTTGCCCTCCCTGGAATTTCTGGACAATGAAAAAATTGCATGGAAAATACAAAATGAATAAAAATTTACATGGAAAATACCAAATGAATAAAATACCATGCACATTTCTCACCTGTTTATTCAGTTTTCTATTATTCAAGTTTCTATATAGATAGTTTAAAATCCACTGACAACAGATGTATTTGCGTTTCTCTCTATATCCTTCCACAGTCACAATTCTGTCTAAGAAATTAAAAATCTTGCCGATAGCCCGCAATCCGAGTGCGACTTTCATCGTTGTGCAACACCAAGCACAATTTTAACGCCTTGTCCACTATTTTCTTGAGATTTTCAGTACTGCCCCGTTTTCTCTGAAGTCAGTCATATGCATATGCAAGATAACCAAACGCATAGCATAGGTATTTAGCAATTAGATGATAATATAAATACTAGAGTCATAATAATTTGATGCAACATTTATCACCGTTCACCGATAAACCGACTAGGCTCAACTTTGACTCATGAGAAAAAAACAATCATATTTGGATGCCATATCTTTGTCATACAACACATATATGCCTATACAATTCCGATCATTCAAACACCTGGTATATTTAGGGCAGTATAGGTTATAATAATAGCTCCCAATAATACATAGGGAATTCAAAAAAACAAACAAACAAAAATAGATGGATAAATAAATAAATAAACTGACCTAAAACATAAATAACTTTCGCACCAAACTTCCTGAGCAGGTTGAAAAACAAACATCGCAAATTCTCGCGGTTTCTCGTAACTCTGAGTCCCAGTATCATACATTTTCCAAGAAATCTTAATGTGCATTCTGTTTGTCTGGTCACTCTTGTGATTTGTGAAACATATAACTCAAAAAAAAAAATCGTAATTCACGTACGTTAATCGTTAAATAATTTTTCCGAAAAAAATAATCAAAATTCTACACAGATGTAGCTGAGCTACTCTGTTAAAAAAAAAGAAAAAAAAAATTGCATCTAAGCACTTCGGGAAAATTATCATTGCACCCCCATCCCACATTTTTTTTCTGAGGACGCCCTTGGCCACGGGAGAGGATGTACTCCAAGGGTCATCAAAGTTTAGGATATGGTGGTGGTGAGGGTGGCGGGAGTATTGCTAACCGAACATCAGAAGACTATAAGCCTTTGCTGTGCATTATTTCAGAAGGGTACTTCTAACCTGCTTAGTCTGACAAAATGTAAAATAAAGATAAATAGTTTGTGATCTTTTTCTTTGACCTGAAATGAGAACTCTCTTACGGCATCAAAATGACAGATGCATTCCAGTTTCCTCTCCGCCATAGTGATTTATTTGGAAATGTTGGAATTTGACATCTATTAACGACCTTTGTCAGAAATACGTTGTGCTCTATTTCCATCCAAGCAAGCCATGAAACCGGCGAGAAAGAACTGACATTCTTCCAGTCGTTTGGCTATGACGGGGGAAGCGATTGACTTCAGAACTGCTTCAGAACTTTTTGACCCTCCTTCATGGATAACCGTTTGCAGTCTCACAAAGGCTAAAGATAAGTGTTATCGTTATCAACCATGAATTAGATATTGTACTACAAACAATATAAATGAATAAAGATCGCGGAAATGTTAACACCGATGAAATTTAAAAGCTGGAACAACTAATAGAATTCAGTGATCAAGTGCTGCAGCTTTTTGGGCATAATAAGTTTCGATATGATAACGACGGTAAAAACTGAAAGTGGAATTTGACAAATTAGATATTACTATTTCAATTTCACGTATAGAAATGACAAAAGAGACTTCGTAACAGTAGAAGATTGAATTTTGAACGCATCCTTTTAATAGCGAATAACATTCTTTCCTCTCAAGTTACTATGTAATTTTAATGCATGCGTTATTAATTTTTCGTCTTGAAATGTCTACGCTCTTAGAATGAATATATATATATATTTATATATATATATATATATATATATATATATATATATATGTGTGTGTGTGTGTGTGTGTGTGTGTGTGTGTGTGTGTACATATATATATATATATATATATATATATATATATATATATATATATATATATATATATATATATATATATATATTCATAAAAACGCTCTTTACACGTCGCTGCTATATATTTCGCATATTAAAACTTCGTATACGAAATATTTGGTTGTAAGTGTAAATGGTTTTTATAATTTCTATGGTCCTTTTTATCTTCATAGTAGATACTGTGAAATTACGATAAAGACATTCCACACACACACACACACACACAACACACACAGATATATATATATATATATATAATATATATATATATTATATATATATATATATAATATAGTGTTTTGTATTATGTAAATCGATCGATACATTCTACGTATCAGCCTGGCTGTCTCATAACTGGAGAAAGCTCAAACCTTCCTGAGCTTAAATGTTTACCGATATTGCCACTTGTATTTCAGATAAGAAAACTTGTAATAGTAATTCGTGTATCAGAACAGTTAGGATGAAGAGCTTCAAATATCACCGACATTTTCATTCGAGAAACATTCTCATGGGATGAGTCATCGCCGCCACGCCCCCATCGTCTGCCCGCCGTTCGTAGACGTTACTTTCGCGTCTTTTCACGTCTGATAATGGGGTAAGAAGTGAGAACATGATCATTGTATGTTATATTTTCTTTAAATTGGTTTTTTACGTCTTGATGAAATAAAGGAAACCGATGAACAAATGCCATCCAGACACATCTGCATCGTACAGCGTCAGTGACATCATTTTCCAAGGGATGATGACTATAACCTTCTCGCGGCGTTGCCAGATGTACCTTTGATTTGGTCCATGTCGGAACTTTCATTCAACCGGAAATTATAAATCTACTCATATTCGTTTAATTTTCTTTCAGATCTATTTTATACCATTTTAAGAAGACTATAAGATCAGGTGCTTGCCGGTCACCAAGCTTCTTTAAATAGAATTCCACATAAATTGATTGATAAAGTAAAAGAAAAATCCCTTTAAAGCACAATTCGGTCACATAGGTAAAGTTGCCAACGTCCACAACCCACTTGGTGCTGCTAGCACCCTGATCCAAAAAGATAATAACATTTACGACCAAAGCTTGAAATAATAAGGAACCTTAACATTAAACAATTTTGCATTGTTTTTTAAGTAATCATAAATGTTTACATGGCTGTTAGATATACTAATCATTAAGTAAAACTTAACGATTAGTACGGAGTTGTTTGTTAAGATATTTTGGTAGATTTTTTCATGCATGTATAAAAGCATGTAATATAAGATGTTTTTAGAAATTTTGCATAATTTCTTTATACGGGGTATTTCCAGGCTGGCTGAGTTGACTATAAGACTACATTATATTTATGCAATCTGGTGAGTGCGTATATATGTGTATGTGAGAATTTATCGCTGGAAGTCACCATATATACTACACAACACAAGCCTACTGGCCTTGTAAAGTGGTATGGTGAAAACACCCAAAAAAATTGAAAGAATTAATTCAAAGTTTCCTTCACGAAGTAGTTTCACTTTTTACTGGACAGGTTTGGTGGAGGTTACTCGTATGCTGAGAATTCTCACCTTTTCAGCTTGGAAAGTCTCTCCTCTTTCAACTTTCACAAAAATTCATTTCTCTTCAAGGAAAGCTCTGGGACTCCTTTCTATATGAGGTATTGGAAGTTAAAAGGCAAGTGGCCTTCCGTTGGTCTGCTTTCTCTGGTGTTTCTCACCATCGCCTACCTTCATATATATATATATATATATATATACTATATATAGATATATATATATCTATATATTATATCTATATATAATATATATTATATATTAAGATTTATATTATTATATATAATTTTTTAATTTCTCCCTTGTGATGCTATTTGGGCAGTCTGGAAATATCTTGAATGAAGAGCGGATTACATGAAACCTCTGAGAAAATTGTTATTGTGTTTTCACGTGAAATTATAAAAAGATAAAGCATCGCTGATACTTTATCAAAACATTAATAAGAACTAAACTTTTGTATGGAAGTGACTTATGCTTTATGAACAAATTTCGAATGTAAGAAGAGATTAGCTACCATTGCTTTACTTTTTGTGGGGCACTACAACAGAAAATGGTGCTACTAGAAATCTCACAAATTATACTTTGACAAAAATGATTGGAAATCCTGGTAGGATTAACTTTATCGACAGTGTTTAGGTGTGATAATACTGTATTAGCCTAACATTGAAGTCATGGTGACAAGGATATAAAAAATCATGAAACTGGTGAGTAGTCAGGTTCAGAAGGCCAGTAGTTTAAACAAATTGCATCCAGCAACAAGAGCAGGCCTGTGCAGAGCTTGAAGGTGCAGAGCAACAGAGAAAGAGAAGCAAGGACGGAAGCTGAAATGCAAAGCCACGAGGTTGAAAGACAGCAGGAACTTGAACTTTGCTGCCATACGATGTCTGAAGTGGGGCTTGATAGAGGGGATAGAGTTATAACGTGATTAGAACACAAAGTAAAAGTAAAAATAAGATTTATTCCAAGCATCATCACGGTGCTTTAATTCAGACCAATCATAACTTATGGCTGTTGTCAGAGAGGTGTCCTCTCCTTTGGATGGCTCCTCTCTTGACACATATTCATAAAATAAATTCCATTGAACTGATGCACTGTATTCTGCTTTTAAGAGTTGGATGACTGGAAATGTGAAGCTAGGCATGCCTTCTATCTGGTTTCTCTTGCTCTCTGGCCATATGAATACCACTAGCTCTCAATGCAGTTCATCTTCCCTTAGTAGGTGTTATTTAATCCTAGTTAACAGACAAGCTTAGAAATATCTTCAATAATCAGATTATGTAACAACTGCTTTTAAACCTAAAAAAATATATACAGAATTTCACTATCACCTTAGTAAAAACTTATTTTTTTCAAAACTAATGTCCATGTGAAATTATCTTATACAAACTCTCGATTCTTAATTTTACAGAAAATTAAAGCAGCATAGAAATGGTACTTAGGGAACTGCACAAAGAAAAACAAAATAATAAGCCCATGAATTATACTTTAACACCCAAATTTTAAGACTTGAGGCAAAAATGGAGGAACAGAGAATCAGGGGCGAGAGAACTTTTGAGTTAAAGTTGTATATGTTTTTTCTAAAGGTTAAGTAACATCTCGTGCTTACCTGGTAATATTGTAAAGCAAAAATTACGATTGAATGCTTTTGCGGTATAGGAAATTATATAATGGCTAAGACAAAACAATTCATGTGTCTCCCCTGTGTCAAAACAGTCCCTTTCGGAACAAAGTTGTACCAAAATGAAACTAGCCCTTTGAGTATCCTCTACGAGATGCACGAATGCTCTCTTCTTAATAAAATGCCTGTTTATAGTTCACGATGGCAGTTACTCTTATGCACGAAGTATTTAGCCCCCGTAGGAGGGTAGTGCCTTCAGTGCACTTCATGCGGTGCACTGTAGGCTCTGCTTGTGGTTCTTTGCAGCGTGACTTCCGTCACTAGCTGCAACCCCTTTCGCTACTTTTACCGTACCTCCTTTCATATTATCTTTCTTCCATCTTACTTTCCACTCCCCTCTTAACAATCAGTAACCTTTTAGCGTCAATTTCCGTTTGAGCGCTGAATGACTCCACAGGTCTCAGTGCTAGGTCTTTGACCTAAATTCTATTATTCAGTTCACGAAGTATTGAGATTATATATATATATATATATTATAATATATATATAATATTATATATATATATATCTATATATATATATAATATATATATATATATATTATGTATATATAATATGTATTATAATATAAATAACAACATATTATTATTATTATCTATATATTATATATATATATAGATATATATATATATATTATATATTACATGAAGGCATTTCATTCTTCTTGTAGGTCATGGCAGTTTTCATTTTCCCTGGAGGGAAATCCTCAGCATCTTCCCCATCTGCACCAATACAATATCGTCCCCTATCGCTATAAGAACAGATGTAGGGGATTCGGAAGGATAACACCAGTCTAAGTTTCCAATTTCGAATGTTTTTTTTTCTTCTTTTTATTCCTAATGGATCGGGTCAGGCAGCGGAAAGCCAATGTACCAGAGGTCACTTCAGTTAAATTTAATCGAACGCCGTAATAAAAAATTTCCATGTGGTTTAATTTATTTTTGTGTGCGATGATTAATAGGCAGTTTGCGTCAGACAGCATATATAATAATAATAATAATAATAATAATAATAATAATAATAATAATAATAATAATAATAATAATAATAATGTGATGGTGATGATGATGATGATGATGATGAAGATGAAAAGGAACAGTATGATAATAATCACACGATGATGCTGCATTAATATGAAATGCCTTGTTTGCTGGGATATATCAGTTATTGCAATTCTGCGATGGCATTGTCGCGGACATACGTCATTAACAGGGTGTGTTATCAGAACGAAATACTAACGTTAACTTCAAGTTACTATTTAAAGATATATGCATAATCATTCTCAAAATAGAAATGACTGCATTGACCACCCTTAAGTAATGTTAACGCCAGTATTCACACATTTAGCGTGTTCTAATAATCAAATTGGACTATCTATTAACTCACGAATTACATCATTGTTGTTATCATTAGCATCAATGACGTTATCTTGGTTATACAGGATAATGTTATTGTAGATTTGGCACCATGGCTAGGCGTGGAAATATCGTTGTTCAGAATCGGGAAAGATAATTTCCCAGAGTTAATGGTCAGATAACTGTTTTAAAATACTGCTATGAAACCTTCTTATGTGACTTATTCACATTGATTTAGCCTAAGATAGGTAAGTAACAAGCGTCATAAGAGGAACTAGTTTTTGTTCCGCGATTGTGCCCCTCCCACTGTGAAAGTGGTGGTGGAGGATAGAACGAGTAGAGTAGCTTCCCCTGAGCCAGTGTCACGGTAACCTTGTGGCGTGTGTTGTGACAATTCTATGTAGATATTCTGGTGCATTAGTATACTTATTAGGCGATAATTCGGTTGGATTTACTCAGGGCCATAAGGTGAGTACAAATACTCAGTCAATCCCAGTAAGAAATCCTCAATTCAAAGCGATGTTTTGAAAGGAGTTGGTATTACCGGTGATGATGTTGATGACACTCCCTCCTCCTCCTCTTCCTCCACGATTCCCCCACTTAGAGAAACTTCCCCAGGATCCTCGTCTGCCAAACATACGATTAATGTTTTGCGATGAGTGATCAAGAGGGCCTTTAAACGCGTTGACATTGACACAGTAACTCGTGAAATTAATACGAGTTCATTATTATTTTTAAAATGTACCGGAATGCAGGTGGACTTCGTTTTGATGTTATGAGTAGGAGAGGAGGAGGGAGAGGGTTTGGTTTGGACTCATTGCTTTGATGCAACCCGATGACGACGCTCTCTCGAATCCACCGTTGAGTGGTGCTTTCCTTTAATTCTGCTTTAGTTTGGCATGGCAAGAGAATTAATAAATTGCTTTAGCTATTCGCATGACTTCGCTTGTCATTCATAATCGAGTACTAAAGGTCACAGGAGGTAAATTGCTCCTCCCCTATTGGTAACGGGCGCAGAGAGGCAAAGGTCAAGAAGGGTACTCGCCGGTAATCTCACTTTCTTCGGTCCGTCCTTTACTTTTAGCATTACTGTCAAAGGGAAAAGTGTGCTTTACTACATGTACAAATTAAACCAACCGATTCCATTACTCTGCTAAGATGGGATCGAGCATTCAATCGCCTTGGCTACAGTTTGATTCAGGGTTTAAATAGTAAGTTAAGCGTAGGCCATGAATGTGTAACTGCCTCATAGCCTACATTCGTATAGTTGCCACGCCCCCACGCATGAAGGCTGTTTTCTTCCTTATATGTCAACAGTGTAATTTGTATCAAATAACTAAAATACAAGGTTTACAATGTATAGGCAATGTGCAGATGATATGACAATAAAATGACGATTGATAATTACTTTACATATATCAATTTAGTGAATACATTCAAATTTTGATAAGATAAATGGGAGCTGGCCTGAGGAAGCAACAGCAGGGTATTAGGCTAGGAGCAGTGAGAAAGGTTTTACATTGTGGTCGTCACGTCATGTTAGGCTCAGTAAAGAGAAACACTTATGGTAAATGTGAAATGCATTGCCTTTGAGTCATGCCCTCTTAAAGTCATTCAATTTGCAATGGAAGGTAATTTTCTTAAAAGGTCTTTCCCTTTAAAATAAAGTAAAACTCATGCATAGTGCATATAGATATTAAAAACTACAATTTTATGGCAGTGCTGTAAATCATTGCAAGAATGATATTCAATTGGAGACTTCCTCATTATCATAGTAAGAGAAGTGATTCTGAGTTAATGGTTTTTGTTAAAGGGCAATATAATTTTGGCACCTCGACAGAATGTAAATGCTGTACAAAGTGAATAATGGAAGATTATCTAAAAAGGTTAATCCAATGGTGTTGGTTCAAAATATAGTTAATCCAATGGTGATGGTTCAAAATATAATTACCATCATAAGGAATATGGAAACCATCTCTTGAATGATTCCTGGAAGCTGTTAACTACCAAACTAAACAATATCACTTCAAAAGGAGAACAGGAAAAGTAATTTGGAGATGGAGCTCAGGGTAGCTGAGTACATTGTTAATAACTAGAGACATTAAGTGCAGTTATCTTTAGCGTAGGGTGTGGCAAGTTACGACATGGTGTGAGTTGAAATGATGGGCATTTTAACCATATATTTAAGTTTTAATTTTTATTTTGTTTACTGTCAAACTTTATCCCAAGTCTAAATGCATACTATTTCATTAAAAATTACAATTCTTGCCTAAGATCAGTAGAAAAAACTACAGTATGTAAAATTCAGGCATGTTGAAAGTTCATGCTAAAAAGCACATATTTCACTAATTTGCTCAAATTACTGGGCTAAATGTATAATTTTTAGGTGTAACACATTAACACCCACATACTGAACCATGAATAATGGTAAAAGTTTACATTTGTAGAGGATTTTTCTTACTAGTCCAGACATTTAAACTGTTATCATGAATTCTTGGAGTTTGGTTGCTTGAATTGGTAATAGCGGAACAGCTGTTGTAACTCTGGACTGTATGTGAAAATGTTTATGCTGCAGGGTGAATTTTGCTGCCCATAGATTTTTTTTATTTTTTAGTGAAAGTATAGCTGCCTAAAAATATAGGAAGATTGTTTGCATAAGAAACCCCAATAGGATGGGTTTTCTTATGCAATTACAATTTTGTTTCTTATGAAATTACAATTTTGTGTTAGAAAGTTTTTGTATATATGTCTGTGGTGTCAAGTAAATCCCTAAGTGTGTTGTAACTAAACCCTCCTGGTAAGGTGGAGTGCAAAAGGATTTAAGTTGCCATTAAAAGAAAAATCGGTACTTAGGGTGTGTCCTTCAAACCTGGTATATGTATTTAAGAATTGTATGGTCATGATTATCAACCAGTATGAGTAGTTTTGTTTAGTTTTTATATGGCTATGAAATATACTGTTTATATGCCGCTGCTTTCCATATGCTAGGTGATTACAACACTCCCTCATTCAGTCGTAAGTGTTTTAATGTTTGCCGCTACTCTATTAAGCATTTTTGGAGCAGCAAAGTACATAGCAGCATCTCCATAGCATACTGTAGACCCCAGAACACCACCCTGAGGAATATCAGCTAAGTCAAGTCCAAGCTCTGTAAAATAAAATAAAAAATACAAGATACCATAAACAGCTGCTGATTGCTATATACAATGTATGGAATCTAATAATTGTTTCTTGTATAATACTGGTTTTGAGGATTAAAGTGTGTAGATTCTGGGTACCTGTACTTGAATTAAGGCTAAAAAAAATGTAAATTGTTGAGTAGCTTTAAGATCACGGGAAGGATGAAGATTAGCTTGTCATTTATAGTCAGCCCTTTTGTTACATTTTATTTTGCTTGCCTAGGAGAAAGAAATTTAGAAAATAAAGTAAATAGTTTTGGGAGAAGGAGGCTTTGCTCATCTATTTAATAGGGAAGACTTCAGTTGAATGTTATCTGTATTTCTTTTTGAGTATCCTTGGATAAAGCACATATCTTACAGAATGACATGGAGTGACAAAAAGAGGAATGTTACCCAAAGATTTAGGGTCAGCCAGTCTCGCTTGTCCCTGGATAGACGTGACAAATTACTATGCCAAGTAGGAATGGACAAGCGTTCATTCACTCATACTATTGATAATTTATTGATGACACCAGTTCTGTATTTATGTTTCTTTTTTATTGATTGGGACAACTTTTCATTTTTGTGACCTCTATCGTGAATGTATTATTACCACACACTATTTTGATCTGAGAAATTAAAATTTGGTTGTGGACATGTTACCAATTATTGGCTACTCTATTTTGTGAAGATATATATATAGTCTAAATGGGATTCCATCCATCTTTTGCAGTTATGACATTTACCATACTGTTATTTGGGTAAGGTTTTGGGAGGTCTCATGACAGATACCCCTCATGCCTCCTTCTCAACCTATAGTAGGTCAAGATGTATCCCAATATACTAGTTAGTATTGTTCACTTACTTTTCTTTTCAATGTGCTCCAACTTTTCCTTTCAATGTGCTCGATTTTGGATTATAGTGATCTTTTCTTCCAATTGATCCCTCAGATATTAATTGGCAGATAGGAAAGCGGTATTTATTCTAAAATTAATTCTTTTCTGGATAGGAAAGGAGTATTTTCTAAAAAAAATATCTTTTTTCAACAGCTTAATTCTCTTCATATTCATAAACAATTTATGGTAAAAGTCAGTTTTGGTTGAACTGTCTTAAATTTAAAAAAGATCAGCAGATAGCAGCATAAACTACCCTAAACATATGGTATTTGAGAAATATTCCATGTTAGAAAAGTTACATTTTATACATCAGATTAGTATTTTAGTAACTCTACGTTTGCAAGAAAGTCAAAAAAGAAATTTTGTAGTTGATTAGAAAAAGAAATGAGGTTGTAGTTTTTGGCAGATTGAAGGAATTTACAGTTAATCAAGTTTTCCCTGTGCAAGAGGCCCAGGATAGTGGTTAGTCTGAAATTTCAATTTCCCTTGGGATGGACAAGATTAAAACTATAATTGGATTAATGTTATACATAGGGTTTGCTAATATGTAATATACTGTACAAGATACAAAATGTGCATTTAGCATAATTGTATTGAATTGGTGGTTGTAATCATTGTAAAAACAGGAAAAAACTAGACTGTGACCAAACTACCTGTAATACGTGATGTAGGTAAAAAATTGATATGCAGAATATTGCCAGTAAGTTTTGTTTTGATTTTTCTGAATTAGTTGAATTTTTTCTTTTACTTTATTGCTTGAGTACACTGTCAGCAAAACAGGCCACCATGTAGCTATGGGTAGTGGAAGTGGCTTTTTTCTTCGATATATCATGGAGCCACTTTGTGACAAATAGCTTGAGTAGTCAAGTATTCCTTGAATGATATTGAAGGGGGCAGCAGCTTGAGCTTGACCCTCGATATTGGAAAGAAACTTATAGTAGGGTGCTTTGATGACTTGAGTCATAGGGAAGTCCTTATTGTCCCACATTAAGCTCCTGCTGTATGCCTTATCCACCATCACAAGTCCATATCCTCAGTTTTCTTGGAACATCATGGCAGCCTCATCAGCACTGGCAGTTCTAATTGATGTTGCACAGCAGACATTGGCATGCTGCTTGAATGCATCTCATCAGCTATGGCTTGCACCTAAGACTTTCTCGTAATTTGGTCCTGCTCAACTCTTGAGGTTTTTAAATGTCAGCTGAAGACAGTTAAGTCAGCAAGAATGGCATCCTTTCAAAGGTACGTTTTACAGTACTGGATAATTCCCACTTGACTGTATATACTTCCTTTTACTGCACATTTACCAGTTGACTTGAGAATCACATTATCTTTGTCCAGAATTCTTAGAAACCTCTTTTTATTCAACATGCCATAGGATTTGGAGTGATGGCCAGCTGCATGACTGACAAAAATTATTTTCTACATATTTCCTGTTGAAAAATTTAGGTATTTTTGTATAGTTATAAATCCCAGATTAGTTTTAAGGGATCTCGGCTTAATACACCTTTTGGTAAATAGCATGTGATCCTACGGTGTTAATATAATTTAGCAGAAAAGTTCCAAGTCAGACAATCAACCCTCTGCTGCATCTTAGCAATGAATTCTGTTTGAGTGACTCACGACACTTTCACAGTCAAGTGTGTCCCCGGGATAACAGTCATGTTTAGTAATTCAAGACTTGTCCTGTCATCACCACAAGGCCTCCCTCCCCCTGTCTTAAGAGTCATTATATTTACAGTCCTGAACATTTCTTGTGAAATCATCTGTTACATTTGTTGCATATTATTAGATTCATTTTTATAATTCTCTCCCATCATTCACACGGTCACTTACAGGTTTTACTAATGCTGGCTGTGCTATTTCCTTTTTTAAGCGTATTTCCAGCTTTTTAACCATCTGCTGCCTGTCGTCATCGATGGTTACACATCCGCGTCACTTCACTTACTTAGGGATATTTCGCAAGGTCTCATTTGCTATCAAGTTTTGGAAGTAAGGTTACTTAGCCCTTCAGTTCCCTTTATATTTCTTCTGTCTCTGTCTCCTACCCCTCTTGTGTAGTTCACACGCAGCCTGAAAGTAATTTTTATTTTTTGTCTTTTCTTGTTATATGAATTGTGCTCAGTAATTCAGTTATATTCAGTGCATCGAGGCAGATTTTCTACAAATATCTTTTCTCCATTCAATTATTGAATTTTTTTTTTTTATTATTGTAACTAACTATCCGCTCTACAGTAACCAATTTACTTTTAAACTTACCATGGAGAGATCACATGCTTCAAAAGGTAAAATTTGGTAATATATTAAATAATTTTGTTTTGAGTTTTAGTCGTTAAAATATTGCTGTTGTGTTTTTTTGCTCTTCTTTTGACTACCCCTTCGATATTGTAGAATCGATGTTGATTTTGTCATTGTCTCAGCCTGCACATCGTCTCTCGATCCTCTTTGTGCTGCAAGGTGGCATCTCAATTTCTTTTATATAGTTACTATTTCTGTCATTATTCAAGGGAAGAGTTTTCACCCCTTCAACCAGCCTCATAACACCACGTCTGTATGTGGCCAGTGAACGTTCTTATATTTACCCTTCAATTTGACAGGTTATCGATCTATGGTGAATCGAATTTAGGTGTGTAGTGATTTGTTTAATAGGGAAATGTTGCTCTGGAGCCAGTTGTTTAGATGATGATCCTGGGTATATACTAGACTTTTATATCCTGCCAGAACTATTTAGATGACTGTAGTGATATTGAAAAATAAAAGACTAATCCTGCTACACTTGCCGTCCGAAGATTTTCAAAAATTATTCACTTTACTAATTGCCTGCTCAAAAAATGCAGAATACCTATACAAATCCCGACTGTAGTGGAAACTGCATATTCCAACCTAAACATCGGTGTTGAAGTAGAATAGGCTGCAAGAAGGTTGGTATTCCGTCATTATAAACAGCTGAAGAAAATAGCATTAGTAGGTTAGAAATGGTAGAACAAAAAAAGAAAATGACTTATACCATGTTTGTGCTTCCCTCCCTCAGTATGTCTTCATATTGGTCTATGAGATTTCTTACAAATTAGATTTAGTTTTTCATATAATTGATAGCGTTTATTTTAAGCCTGAATGGCTCCCTACTTGGGGCTGTAGAAGTGCCGTAGTAAGAGAACTTAAGAATTGTAATTGGTTGCATGTGATTGTTCAGCAGAAAAAAATGAATGCTGGAAGCGAGCAGTCGACAAAGCGTGGTCGCGGAGAAAAATAGATTTATTGATCCGAATGCAGATTTTTCAGTCTGTCGCACCTTGCGTATGTGCCCCAAGTTGCAGCTGAGTAAATGATGATCAAGGTTCATTGACATACTTAATGAATAATTGATATATTGCATGAAAAACTACGTCACTCGTAAAAGCTACGATACAATAAAGCAGGCGGAGAGCTGGTAGAACAAACTAACCGGTTAAGGTTCTAATTTCGTTAGTTTCAAATAGGTTTAAATGTGGTTTCCTGTAAACTTTAACCTGGACAGGTGCATAATGTCAAAAGTGAATCTGCTTAAGCAAGGGTACACATGATAGTTTTTTCTGATGCAGTGATTTTTTATGCATAAGTTCATGGGTGCATAACATGGTTCAGTAAGTCTCTGTGTGTGTGTGTGTGTGTGCATTGTAAAAGTGGTTAAACTCCCTTGATACCTTTAAAGGCCATGTCAGTACCAGTGAATGCTCTGATGTGGAATCATTGTTGCCAAAGTCAACTAGAGTAGTTTGTGACCTCTTACGACCCGTCCTGTTTTTAGGAGAAATACCGTTTGTTGATGTCGATTTGGAAATAATAGTGTAGCCTCACTGACAATTTCGGTTTCAGTAGCCCGCTCTTGAGGAAACAAATTAATTTCTTGTTAAAGCCATTGTATGAAAAACGCGATTGTGTGTATCGTAGTTCTTTGAACTCCAAGTTGGTTAAGAGCTCGAGCTCGAATCCTTGAATATCTTTTTAAACTTTTAAATGAGCCCCCGTGGCGTTCATTAGGCGCCAGCGAAACCAAGTTTCTTTCAAGTGCTGAGCTATGTTGGGAAAGTCTCCACCAATGGTAACAAATCTTCGTATTTTTAACTCCCGCGGACACCGACTGTTGGATAGCGTCATCTTGTGCACTCCACTACTACTACCACCCAACACCGGATGTCTGAAATCGCCGGAACTGCTTCCCTCCCCCTCCCCTCCCCTCGAATACCGGCTCAGCCACATCACATTCACCAACCTCATTGCCATACTCCTCTTTCCCAGGTACGGTGAACCATGTTGCGCTGGCTTGGATGTGTTTCCTTTAGAGGCCCTTTATGCCGTGCAAGCTTTGTTGTCGGTTAGGTCCTGGGAAGTAAAGCCATGACTGACAAGTCTGGGTGGCGGGAAAGGAACACCTGCTTGCGACGATCCCCCAATTTTTAAAGAAATTAGGCGTTTACGGAGAGAGTTCAAGTTTTAAGTGGTGATTGGATTGAATTTTATGGAAATTGGGGTGACGAATGGAGAGGGAATAAATGGATAGTTTTTTAGGGAAGTCTTATGAGTGAGGATATCGTTTAATGGATTAGAGATATAATTTAATCAATTAAGGGTGAGGTGGAATTTAAATTTAGCTGCTTGAATTTCACTAGTTGTGGCTTTGCGTTTTTTTCTTTTTCATGTAATATAATACTTAAAATGAGATGTATATGCCCTCCCTCTTCAATAAGTTACCGGTACAAGATGTTCTATTATAACTTTTGAGTGAAAAATTAGCCCTCCACTGAGATAGTTTCCCTGGTTAATTTAATGAAATCTAATGTCTTTTCGTTCGGGGAGTCACTCTACAAACAAAAACTCCTATACAGATTTGTCCGAGAAATTATTATTTTTCAACTAAAAAGTCCTCCTATTCATTTTTATTACCAGAAGATTGAAAAAGAATCTTATTTCCGCTGTAAACGTGGCAAGATTTTGAAGGGCTCTGCCAAATGTACGGAGTGGTCAAGAAGTTCTAATCTGATTTAACGACCTTGACCCAACCACAGAGGACAGTAAAGAGTCCCTTAAAGCACTTTGAAACGGCCAGGCAAAGAAAATTGTTTAAAAAGTTTTTAAATGTTTACGGAAGTAAAAAAGAAATTGACATTTCAAGATTGATGGATTGAGTAGCTGTTGCAACAAGAGTGAGTGAAATAACCATATTTCAAGATCCCACACCTGGACAGAATTAAGACGTTGACACATACAGTTGGAAATTCTAATCCTTTTATCTGGACGTACCTAAATATCCCAACCAAATCCACAATTAACGTCCAGCAAAAGCCATGCCCCAAAGTCAGGATTATACGAAATCCCTTGCCTTAACTGACAAATCCTATATCGGATTTACAGGTAAATCGCTCTCCTAAAGACTAATGCAACACAAACGTTCAGTAAGATTTGGCCAACAGAGCTCAGCTATATTTAACCACAATAATCTATTGATTCTTCTCGAAAAAAAAATCACCAGTTTATGGAAAGTGCTCAAACGAATGTTCAGAAAAATATTTAAGAAGAATCATGGATTGAATTTAAGTAAAATATTGCATAAGACTGGCAGAAGATCGTCATGAAAGAAATGGAGGAGCAAGGTAAATGAGAAATAACTATACTTTACTGCTATTGACGTTAACGCATATTAATAATAATAAGTCGAGTTTATAACCCAAAACTAGCTAGGGAACAGCCTGTCAAAAAAAAATTAATTTCATAAATAATAATAAAAAGGACCATTTGTAGTCATATATATAATATTCATGTACAGTTTTAACTAAATTTGCGTCATAATTCGAATGACAGGTTTACCGCTCGAGGCAGACTTTTCTTTTTGGCCAGCAAGTGGCAGTACCTGGCAAAGTCTTCTCACTTAAATTATACAGGAGCCTCAAAATGCATAGGTGACATCAACGTTGACGGTCTCCAGATCTCTAGACTCAGAAATGCTCTCGAAGTAGTTTTGGCTCGATTTATTTTTGTGTTGCTATGTTCTTCGTTCATTCCACCATGCAACAGAGCTCGCTTACTTTGCATTGAGACCTTGTGTAGCTTTTGTTGTGGATAGAGGAAGCACCAGATTGATTTTGTTACTCATTATTGGATAAAGGGGAATTGGTGGTCGTTCTGAAAAAATATTCGTTCAAGGGTGTGGTTCGGGTCCTGGGTGGAACTGTGCTCGACTCCCGTCCCCCCCATGGGATGAACGAGAGCTCAGAGGGGGTGGGGCTTTGAGGGTTACTCACACACCACCACCACAACCGAGTGAGTGAGAGTGTAGTATAGTGAGGGAGAAGGGATGGCTGGCGGGCCCAGGCGGGGTTGGTTGGTGGATGTTGAAACTCCTCTGGGGGAGGTCACTGACCTGATTATTCACGTGCCGGTTGGGACTTGAACTTTATATTATCTATTATTTATACTTATGCATTGCGGCACACCAGATAATGTAGTAAACTGGAATGAGAAAAAAGAAGCAAAATACGAGTTACTCATGCACACACACTCACATACTCACACACATGAGTACTCGGTACGTAAGGTTTTTATAGGGCGGGCGCCTGTCGCCAGACATACCAGCAGTGGTGGATCTAGAAAAATTTCATGGCGGGTGGGAGGGCAGCCACTTTGGATCATACATATACATACATACTACATATATATATATATATATATATATATATATATATATATATATATATATACATATATATATATATTATATATTATATATGTATACATATATATATATATATATATATATATATATATATATATATATATATGTGTGTGTGTGTGCGCGTGCGCGCACATATTTATGCACAGTAGTGGTTATTGTGTTTGTTGTACAGTTGTTGTTGAATTAATCATGAACTAAGCAAATTTTTGCTACTAACAATGATTTATTGAAAGAAAATAATGTTCTGTTTTTCATATCCAAGGGCGGGCGGGGGTTAGTTGACGTGGCCGGGTACCCCTCCTCCTTAAATATGCCACTGCATGCCTGCAAATTTTACTACCCAACTTCCCCTTCACTGTGAGATAGGCGTGAAGAACATTAGAGCGCGTATCACAGAAATGAACCCCGGCCGGATGAAATTGCTAATGAAATTATATATATATATATATATATAATATTATATATATATATATATTATATATAGTATTTATATGTGTGTGTGCTCTTGTGTGTGTGTGTGTGTGTGTGTGTGTAGATTCTGTTGGTCTCTATTTTACCAGATACACATGTAATCCTAATGACCACAATGCTCACTGCTTTATTTCCAAATTTTTGTATACGGTTGTCACCACAAAGCCCAAAATCTCAATGTAGCACCAAATCAAGAAACCGGAAATATCTCGACGAAGTGACGTTAACTACCAGACCACAAAGGAAAAAGTTGAAGTGTTCATACACATGTATATATATATATTAATATATATATATATATATATATTATATATATATATATATATATATATGTGTGTGTGTGTGTGCATGAAAGAACTGATTTGTGGATTTCGCTAGGAGCTGAATTGCAGCTGTTGTTACGTCCCGAGTTTTTAGTCTTTACCAATTTCGTAATTCCTCCTAAACAGTTAAGAGTGATTTTAGTCAAACCAGGTACTAAGGAGGTTGCTTATTTGTTTGCTAATGTGCTATTTTGCTTGTCACTCTCCCATTGTCAACGTTCCTCCTGCATGGTTGCTAAAGTAGTAGACCATCATTCGCAGAAGTGAATGAGAGCGAGTCCAAAGCAAGCCATATACGCTTAAAGGACTGACACGCTGATTTTACCGAGATTGGCATGAACCGGCCAATCTTGATCGTGTATGGGAGGTAAAAATGACAAATCCGGCGAGACTAGCCAGTTCTCTCATCTTTTCAACATGTTCAACCGGACAGGTCAGTCTAGCCTAGGTATATAGAATGCTATATACCTTGAGTCTAGCCAAGACTGGCATTATCCATCCCCGTCAGTATGTGGTGTGTGTGGGGATCAGGACGACTGGGTTGACCCACTTATTTTGACACGTATTTTATTGCTTACCTGTCAGTAGTCTGCAGTTTTGCTCTCCCCCCCCCCCCCGTAGCTAGTACTGCAATTTTGACCCCCCCACCCCCCCCCCCCCTACCCCACGGTAGTAGTCTGCAGTTATGCCACCTAGTCTGCTGTTGTGCTCCCCGCGGTAGTACTCTGCAGTTTTGCCCTATGTACTATTATGTGCCTAAGTTGTGGTATTTTGATTTATTGCTTGTTGCAGCAGACCAAGAAACGTTGCTAGGAACCTTAATATTGCAATTAACCTTTCCTCAGGAGGTATACACTTCCTCATTACTGTATCTTTCTTTGTTATCTTTGGAGATAAGGAATAAAAGGTCTCCGAAGACATCATCAGTCATTCTTAAATAATTTTTATAATCTTCCGGGTTATTTTCCTTTAATTTTTTCAGTAAAGTCTTAAGATGAAAAAAATCTCTTTCTTACCCATGGTTTCACCCATACTTTACGATTTTTCTTGCATATTTCATGCTCGTATTCGTCTTGCAAGAATGCTGTTATTATTACAGTTATCTTCCTTTTACTTGGTGCCATGATTTAAAACCACTTACTATATCAGGGCACAACAGCACTGAAAGGGACACGGCCACTGCATATGAACTCTGCCCTCTCAAAATATACTTAGAGCAAGTTATCTGCGTGTTATGGGCAATATTCCTAAGCAGACTGGAGCGGGAGCTAATCCCGGGGGGACAAACGTGATGCCAGTCGCTTACGATTACGGCCAGCCATATTTGTCCGTTTCTCTCTATGCACTGATATGGTTGTCACACTTGATTTGTCATTTTGAAAACTCCCCCCCCCCCTTCTCTCGCTCTCTCTCTCTCTCTCTCTCTCCTCCTCTCCTCTCTCTATATATATATATATATATATATATATATATATATATATATATATATATATATATATATATATATATATATATATATATTTAGTGGATATTTTGTCAAAACGTGTGTGTATAGATCTGCGTGCAAGGAAATATGTCCGAAATTTTTTGTCATGCAATTCCACAAGTGTTTATGTCCTTGTACCATTTTTGAGTCGTCATACATTAATGTAGTACTTAAGAGGAGATTGTCTGTTGCATGTCTGCATAAATTTGTGTCTAATTTACATTACGTTGGTTGGCCCCATACGTGATGGAAAGAATTCGTTAGTTTTGGTATAAGATAAGCCATCATTTATAGAAGTGTGTGAAAGAAGACCTTCCCCTTGTTGTACGTGTGGAAAGTTTCAGTCAAATTTGGTTCAAAGGTAGACCACCTTGCACACATGTACATGAGAGACGATCGTTCTCTTGTTTGTTTGTGTCGTATTTGTTGTCATTTGAAATATTCTTACAAGGTGGAAACATTTTGAGTCTTCTATTTCGTACAAAGTGGAAACATTTTAGTTCATCTATATAAGGTAGACTACAATATATAGATGTGTTCTGTTGCCTGTTCCTTCCTTTTTATATTCCACGGCCCCACTGTGGCAGACACTCTGTGAGACCCACAAACTTAATCGTCATATACACAACAATATAGAGACATTGAGATTATGTAGCTCTACATATTTTTACAGGCCGCTTCCGTATTGTCAAAGTCACAGTGTCTTAGCCCTCGGAAGATAGGAATGAAAAGCCTTTCAATTTTTCTTGAGACTAGACATTTACAATCTTCCTGATGTAAACTAAGAGCAACAATTTGAAGGCTCTAAAATTGACATTGAAATGCATCTTGGCGCCTTCAGACCATGTGGAGCTATTCTTGAGTTGTGTTATAAACATATCACTAAAATTGTTTTGACACCCAGCCTTGATAACAAGCTTGTTGATTCATATTACATATTTTAAACACTATTCTGGCTTTGATAGGGAGCCGGTGCAGCTCGGATAATGCAGGTGTAATCCTGTCCTTTGATGCAACATCCTTTATTGATATTGCAGCTCTATATTTTGCAACTTCCTTAAGGTGCATCTTGAGCAGATTATGATGGATGTACATGAAATGAGATGTCCAGTTGTTTGCCAGTCTGTTACACTTAGGTTGTGTTTGGAACTCTTGATACACAATGGAAACAAATTGTCATATGTTTTGTTTTAAAGTATAGACAATGCATAGACCTGCTTGAGAGATGAACCTTGCATTTTCTGCCTGCCATGCTTAAATAATCTTGTCATGGGAAGTGCTTTTATTTGATGGATTGTGTTACAGTCTAACTCGGTACAAATGTAGATCACCAAGCATGGATGAGCAGAAAAGAAAAGTTTCCACATGATTGTGTGTGCGGTGTACATGTCATCTGAGCCTAGTGCACATGGTGGAGAGAGTCGGCGTGCCTTGGAATGAAGGGAGACACCTTGTTTATGATGTGCAGGGAGGAGATTGTCCTTTAGGTTGTCTTGTCATGCTGACATTGTCCTTCGAACACCTGCATGGGGAATAAAGCAGTCAAATTTGGTACAAAGGTAGACCACCGTGTAGAGATGTAATTAAGAGTACTTTATCCATTTGATTACCTGTCTGTCATCACAATTAGCTTGTCAAAATTAATTAAACATAGAGGAAAGAGTTTGTCCTACTTGGTATAAACATAGAAGACTGTGCATAGATACGCATGAGGAGATTGTCTTTGTTTCTGTCTGGCATAATTGTCCTCTGAAGTACTCTTCCTCCTTGGTGGAAAGAGGGAAAGTCAAACTCGGTTCTATAAAGGTACACCTCCTTGCATAAATATAAGCATTGCAGGAGAATATCAACTTGTTTGTGTCTTTCACACTTAACTTATCATTGGAATTCCTGGCTCAATATATGGTGGAAAGAGTGAAACTGTGTACAACGGTAGACCTCTGTGCTTAGGTATGAATGTGAGGAGATTGCCCACTTGTAGTTCTCTCAGCCACACTTACTTTTCATTGGAACTCCTTCTACAATGAGGAAAGAGATTGTCAAGCTTGGTATAAAGAGGGCTCATCATGTATGGGTGTGGATGAAGGAAGATTCTCCACCTGTTTCCCTCTTTGTCCGTTTGGGGACTAACCTTATTTTTCTGCTTGTTGAAAATATGTTGTCGTTTGCATGTACATTGTTTCCAGAACTTTCACATTAGTGAACATTTTCGGTTAGTTTGATATAAAGTTAGACCATCATACATAGATGTGCATGGTAGAAGATTGCAGAGGTTTTTTTGTTAACTTAGGTAAAGGTATACCACCTTCCATAGAGGTAAAGGTATACCACCTTCCATAGAGGTAAAGGTATACCACCTTCCATAGAGGTAAAGGATACCACCTTCCATAGAGGTAAAGGTATACCACCTTCCATAGAGGTAAAGGTATACCACCTTCCATAGAGGTAAAGGTATACCACCTTCCATAGAGGTAAAGGTATACCACCTTCCATAGAGGTAAAGGTATACCACCTTTCATAGAGGTAAAGGTATACCACCTTTCATAGATGTGGATGAGAAAAGGTTGACCGCTTGTTTTTCTCATATAGTCTGCGTATTTGTGCATTGTAAATGGTACATGTCACACTTACCTTGCCATTGGCGCTTACCATGTCATCGGAACTCTCCTGCATGGTGGAAAGAGTTTAACAATCTTGGAAGTTTGTGTGCGTGTCTGCACCAAGCAATATTGTGTTTCTCGGAATTCCTCCTCATCATGCGTTGATGTGCTGCAGAAGAGATTGTCCAGTTGATTTGCAATGTGTGTCCTTTTGTGTCACACTTCCAATGAAATAAATATCTTGCAAGGTTGAAGTTCCCGTCAAACATTGGACGTAGGTAGACTCAAGACCCAAAGAATAATGTTATTCCTTAGACCCTAGGTATCTATCATGTATTCTTGTGCGTGATATGAGTTGACACATTTATCTGTCAGGTACCTTCATTCCGATTACTCCTAGGGGAATTAGTTGGGGGTCATTAAGAACATGTCAGTGAGGACATTTATCTCCATAGCAGTCATCTCGCTTTGTACAAAATGCCCTCGTGTTTGCTGCCAAGGAAAGGAGTTCACACCCAAGGAAATGGAAGGTCCGAGGTTCTGAGGTTGTGAAACTAGGTCTATGAAACGCTTGATAGAGGAAAGGTTAACACCACTTGAACCACCCAAGTTCATTGAGGTTAGTCACGTCAGTACTAATTCCCCAGGATGAATGCAGCCTTGAAAAAATTATTAATGTTGAACATTAAGAGAGAAGGGTCTAGACAGTGCAAATACTGTATAACTAAAAATCATTTGGCAGTTAGGGAAGTTTAATGTATCACAAATGGTGATTAAAGGCCAGACTATTTTCCTCTCTCTCTCTCTCTCTCTCTCTCTCTCTCTCTCTCTCTCTCTCTCTCTCTCTCTCTCTCTCTCTCTCTCGAGGCGCGTATTAATAGATTCCCTAGGGTGAGGAAAGTTTTAATTTGAAAGTGACCTAGTTTGTTTGCACGTAATTCTTGCAGTTTATTTTTCTACGGTGATGCATTTTTGTTCGGAATACTATGCACGAATCAGAATTTGGCAGTCTTAAGTTAAATTTTTTTTTTAAACCAAGAGTTATGTTACATAATAGAAAGTTCAAAAGGATTTATGACAAATTTGTGTAGTTAATCGTTTGCAAGAAAGTCAAATTAACTTTACATAATAGAAAGTTCAAAAGGATTTATGACAAATTTGTGTAGTTAATCGTTTGCAAGAAAGTCAAATTAACTTTGCTCTTCACGTGATTCTGCGCGCTTGAGGCTTGGTGATTTTGTCTTGGTAATGGTCTGCTTCTGTCATTGCAGGTTTATATACCAGAAACCAATTTGTTCTTGAGACGTTGTTTTATCCCCGATTCATCGTTTGGTAGAGAAAATCACATTCGCCATCTTTTCAAAGCAACTGTAAATGAAACCCCATCTCTCTCCGAACGTATCAGCCAGAATGAATGCCCATTGTCAAGAAAGTTATGATACTGGTGGTCTAATAGATTGTTCTTGTTTCGTTTGAATCCCCGTGCCAGAGACATGTTTCTTGACATCATCGTGCGTCTTTCCATATTGAAGAAAGTCTTCTTCTATGTGATCCTCGGACATGAAGTTTCTCTCGTGGTTGAGAAATCTTCTACTATATAATTATGAATATATAGAGTAAAATGCTCTCACGCGTGTGGGTGTGGTCTCTAGGTAATACCCATGAGAGTTCGGTGGCCAAGTCAGAAATAGACTCCCCCCAACTTCCTTTGCTGTCTGGTTCGTCTTCGCGCCCTCACGCCCTCCTTTTTTTCCCCTTCTCGTTTCTTCTTTGTCAGAGTCCTCTCAGAATACTCACCGACTTCCCTCTGCACGCTCCCTGTCGCCTCGGTTCTAGTCGGTGTACTTTGCTCATTTCCTTTTCGTGTGAGGGGCTTTCGTAGGCTTCTTGACGGCTCGTTTTCATTTTGTTTGGGTTTACGATTTGTTTCAGTTCACAGCATCAATGAAGAACGTCTGGTTTCTTGTGTACCAGGAAACTCAGATTTCAAAGTATTATTATTTTTATTATTATTATTATTCAGAATATGAAACCTATTCATATATAACAAGACTGCAGGGACCATTGACTCGAAATACAGGCTTCCAAAGAGTATGGCGTTTGTTAGGAAGAAGTAAGAAAGAGCTACAGGGAAATACAGAAGAGATCCTATTTATCAAAAGAATAGAAAATAAATTCATAAATTAGAAACAAATAGATAAAAATGCATTAAAATGTAAGGTGAATAGCATTAGGGTATAAATGTATTGCTCCTTCCCTTGAAGTTCTTAAGTTCCAATTGCATGACAACCTCTGGGAGGCTTTTCCACAATCTAACGGTGTGAGGAGACCTCTAGAACTGAGAAGTTCGATAGTGAGGCACATTTACTGCACAGTTGCTGCTGTTCAGCGAATCTGGTTGCTCTAGGTAGGGGAAGGGGATCAGGAATCAATTGTGAATATGAAAGATCTCTGTTGAAATACAACTTATGAAAAATTGACAAATGAAACCATTTGTCGATGGTCCAAGTCATAACTGCTACTATAGGAAATAGAAACCTACCACCATGAACCACTCTATCTAAAAGAGGCAAATGTCTGGCAGAAGCAGACATCCACACCGGAGGACAGTATTCTAGTAAAGGGAGTACAAAACATCAGTTTCGTGGCTGTTTGGGACCGAGATAATGTTGAAATGAAGTGAATCTTGCCATACTCTGTACGTTAATGTTGTTTATAAAGCCAAGAGTTCTCAAGGGGGCCCGTGGTAATAACTGACCTTGATAACAGAATTAGAAATAAAACTCAGTTCTGTTTTCTCTAATTCGTGTCGTAAAATATTTGTAATTTTAAATCCATTTGTATTTTTTATTTATTTATTTACCCGTAAAGTCGCCAATTACGAACAAAGTTGTCTACTTATTGTTCTAACCTTGCAGCTTCTTTAAATCGTTGTTTGGTGCAGTGTTTACGGAAGAGTGGTTGTGTGAAATGACGTCTTTCTCCTAATAGTAGCTTTAGTGTCGCAGTTGGACTACAATGGGGGTTTTCCTTGTATTAGCTTGAAAGTATTTCAAGATAAGCATTGTTGACTGCTAGGTTGTGATATAAAAAAAGGCGGTATTGTTATTTGCTTTTAATTTATTTGAAGTAGGAGACAGTACTGTTGATGAAATTTGTCATCAGTAAACAGTGTTATTCCATGAAGTTGGGTAGTTTCCCTAGAGAAAGAAAGAATGGTGTAATCGAACGCGTTCATCGATTTGCCGTGACTCCCGCCGTTGGTCTTGAGACAGACAGGCAGCGTCGGCATTGCCGAACATGGCACCGGAACACGTCTAACATGCAACACCGCTAGCGGTAGCCCCTTCGACTGTACTGTTATGTTTCGGAATTGTTCAGGGTAACTGTGGAATGCTCCAAAAGAGATCGGGGAGGAGTTCGTGGAATAGGAGTGCTTTTATTTGTTCCATTTCCAATGAGTGGAGGAAGGGAAAGTCGGGTAGGCCTATTTAACAGAGACGTATAGAATCGCCCGAGTGACCAATATCTCCACTGCTTAAATTTTTCCGATGTTCTTTTCACTCTTTTTGGGGGACCAAAGATACTAACATTCAAGAGGCCCCGTGCTCGTAGCACTGGCGTTACGTTGTAGAACTGGAGCTTTCGTGGGGTTATTTTCCAAGTGGTGGTTTAGGAAATATATACATCTTCCAGGCGTGGCAGGAGGTAGCCTTGAAATAGGGAAGCAGATACACCCGTGGCTGCCAAGGGAAGCGGATAACCCGTGGCTGTCAAGGGAAGCACCACTAGAACGTCTCCCCCAATGAAATCAATGCCTAGTCCATCATGTTGTGACCCCGGTTGCTTTTAGAGGCAGTGACAAGTATATGACACTGAGGCCAAATTGCGAGGCATTTGAGCTATGGGGTATGGGGTAGCCTTCGCACATTTGGTCACTACGTTTTGGTAGAATCAACTTTCAGTTGTGAATGAATTAGATTGCGTGCAGTTTTATGTCTTTACTGTTAGAAAGAACTCTGCCACCAGGTCTACGGGAGTTAATGCTGTCAATGCACCTCATGCAGTACAATGTAGGTATTACTTGAGGTTCTTTGCAACGTCCCTTCAGGCCTAGCGCCAACTACTTTCATTCCGTTTATTGTACCTCCTTTCATATTATCTTTCCTCCATCTTGCTTTTCACCCTTTCCTAACAATTGATTCATAGTGTAGGTAACTGCGAGGCTTTCCTCCTGTTACCCCTTTCAAACCTTTTCATGTCAATTTCCGTTTCAGCGCTGAATGGCCTTAGTTGCCCCAGTGCTTAGCATTATGCCTGAAACCTATAAATCAGTCAATCAATCAATCCAGGTTTTAGCTCGTCTGAGCGAAAGCCCAAGTGAATTACGTTCGTCAAGCGTTTTTCTTTCTATGTTTGTGTATATATAGATGTGGGTGGCCTGCATATCACATGTTCGACTTTACAAGACCACTATATTAGTTCCAAACGAACTTGGAACAAAACCTCCTTGGGTAAAGGGGAATTCTTATTCATTCTAAAAGGGAGGCGGTGGGTTTGGCAGCACCCTTACTGCCCGGGGCTAATAAGTAAGAAATAACGAAAATGTGGTCGGGGTTTGAGTCTGCTGTAGAACTCGGGGCGATCAGAGCTCACGTCTGAAAGGGAACACAACAGTGTGCTATAGTTGTGCATAGGAATATATAAGAAATAACCAGTAAGTATCTGAAGAGCAGCAGGATCACAGTTTGTCAAATAATGTGTAATCGTCCTCATGCAAGGAAGGTTAAAGAATGTTCAGTTTACATGTTTTTTCTTCATTACTAAAAGAATAAGCGAGTGTGATGTGAGTTTAGCTAATACTATTCTATTCTACTTTGTACCAGTCGAAACAGAAATTATGTATGATAGGCTAACTCGATTGTAAACTTAATTATATATGGATTTGACAGTTGCGAAGTTTCAAAATATTGCATAGGCCATAATATAACATTTTGAGTTTGCGGGTCGCGCAGAGCGCCTTTGGTCGAGTGAGACTTGAGAAAAGAATAAAAAAAAAACCGTAACCATGAGATCTTTTGTGAACAAATTGTGCAGTCTAATGAACTGAGCATGTTGTGAAATCTTGTTTTGTAAAATGCATTAACAACGATAATATTAATATTCTATTCCGTGTTTGTAAGAAGAGAGGTACTGTTGTCAGCCATTCGTTGACGCTGTTATATCCAGGTCGACAGATTGAGCCTTAAAATGCACTTTTGTCTTCAGTGGTAAGCCGTTGTAGACCACCACCACCACCACCACCGACTGCCTTATGTTGTACTGGTCTACAGACGACGCTTCCTTTCGTTTTGCTACGAGCGTGAATTTTGCCTCGGGGATGGAGCGTGTGTTAGTGTGTCTCGCTGGATGCCTTTGGCTTTTAGGTGTAACGATTTTGTTACAACGTTGAGTGGCTCAAGCACAAGATTTTAGACTTCTACGATTTGAGTCAGTATCTGAGTCAGTATCTGCGAGTTTGGAAATCTAACGGACGAAAGAGTAGTGAACCGAGGACGAGCTGATTCTTGACCCAGAACGATTTACGGTGGCAGTTTTGAGTTTCTGCTGACTCTTTCAAGATTGATGTCCCCCCTTAGCTTACCCACTTGGAAATCGAGGGGAGGGAATGGTGTTGTTGTGCCTCGTGCCTCTAGTGGGGATGGGAAGGTATCGTGGCCATGGAATAGCTTGGTGGGGAAGGGATGGCGTCAGGGAGGGAGGGGTCTGGAATCAATAGCCGACGGATTGCCAAGTTTTGCTAGGCGGCAGTTTTTCTTCTGAGGGGAAATGCATTCCTTTTAACCTTCTTCGGACGAAGCCCCTTCCCCGGCTACCTTTCGTATGTGCCTCTCTCTCTCCTCTCTCCCCTTCTCTCTCCTCTGCCTCTGCCTTCTCTCTCTCTCTCTCTTCTCTCTCTCTCTCTCTCTCTCTCACACTGTGTGTACACAGTGAGAGAGAGATGAATACTGTTGTTAGTCATAAGCAGGATAGTCTACCGTGGACATAAACACCTAAACGTACATGGTACTTTAGCAACCAACCAAAGGCTCAAGATTTTGAGCATTAAAAGTAGTGAAAAATGTGACAATTTTGAAGAAACAGAATGTATATCACATATATTTTCTTTCTGTAAATTTATTAAGTGTACATTGAAATATTTCCAAAATGAACTATACTTTTGTTGTGAGATCAATAGGGATAAATTCTTGAATACCATAATGTTCAGTTATAAATATAATGCTGAAAAAGGGCGGAATAGTGCTATAATAATGATCTTTGGTTATGTATTGCAGTTTGGATTAGTAAGAAAAACAAATATACAAAGGAAGAAACGTGTGCCTTTGTTAAAAGTAAACTGACTTATGACAGGAGGTTGATAGGAAATTTGTTTAAAGAAAAAAATTGAAAATCAATTCAGCAAAAATACATTGATTTTGATTTCTAATTCTTTCTAACCAATAGTCATTGTAAATATTGTATGTGTATTTAATTTTGTAATATTGTAATACCCTATGTACTATGTAATGACTGTGATATTTTCCTAATAAAAGATAAAAAAAACGAGGATGACACTAGCTTAACCTCGCAAGGTTTGTGCGTATGTCCTCGAAAAAATCACAAGATGCAAAAGACTTTAAGATACAGCATTTTTGTTTTAGAAGTTAATCAACACTACGTCAGTATTTGTGAGTCATCCTGAAATTTAGAAAAATAGTGATCGATTATGCCTTCTAATGTCGCCGTAAGATTTCTCCGAGGTTATGAAAACCTAGAAAAAATGAATCCCCGGGCGTAACAAATACAGATGTAATAATGAAGACTTGATTCAGTAAATTAAATGATGGCCTTACTCAGCTATAATAACACTTAACGAAACTTAGATCTGATCCTTTACAGACAGAGAACTCTGATTTTCATAAGCTACATGATGTTGATTTTTCATAAGCTAAATGATGTTGATTTACTAATGACAAGTTAAAATAGTTGACAACTGATTATTCCTTCCGGGCATCCTGGTTTCAAGGGTTTTAAGATGAAACGGGCGACTCTTTTACTGCCCTGCGAGATTCGTGTTCATCATTTCAAAGTATTATTCTGTAATATAGGATAATAAGTGAATAAAAAATATGACACGGTAAGCTGGTTACATTTGATATGTCAAACACAGAATACAAAAAAAAAGTTCACATTGTTGGATGAGAAACAAGAGTTATTCTGATTTTACAGTTTTCCTCATTCGATAGAACAGTGGTTCTTAACCTTTTTATGACCACGCCCCCTCTAAGAGTTGGTCCTGTCTTTCACGCCCCCCTTGCATCTGTGAGTAAAATTCCCTCCCAGATTTAAAGGAAAATAAGAAAAAAAGAGGAAGAGAAGGGGTTTCGAGGGATAGGGAGGGAGGTCAATAATTACAAAACATGGGAAGCCTAACTAGAGTAGTAGACTCTAGGAAAGTAACGTTATATGGCGACACTTTTGCATTTTTTCATAAACTTCTGAATATGAGTTCCTCACTCTTGTTAAGAAAATAACGAATATAATTTGAGAATTTTTTTTTTTCCCTAGGGCTCACGCCTCCCCTGGAAATTCCTGACGCCCCCCAGGTTAAGAACCACTGCGATAGAACAACCGACGCTACTGTTATTGTCCACAGTTTCTAGGTGTGAAGTTTGACAACGTACACTGGAAAATACCACCAAACTGGCAGAATGTTAGCATCCAGCTTAAGAAATGCAATTCATTGACCCTACACTAGAGCATAGGATTAATCTGGCAGCTCTATTGAATTAATTAAGGCCAGACTATCGCAGACAGGTTATATACCAGCAACACTACGCCACCTAACAACTTTTCACGCACCGCGCTGAAATCGTCTCAAAAACATAGAAATGGAATCTAAACGTTTCATGTAAAATATCGACTAACTCGCAAAGTACTTTTCGTGAAAATAGAAATCACCAACCTTTCTGGCAGGTGTGAAAACGGAGGGGAGATCGCAAGAACGCAAACTAAAATATATATATGAATATATATATATCATTTACCATGAATGACTGCGTGATCAGTTTTGTCATACCACTCACTCTTAGCGTTGTTGACCACCGTTATTGTGACGCCACCAGGTGCTCATGTAATGAATTAGAAAGAGAGCTGTCTCCTCTCTTTGTTGAGTCAATCCCCAAAGAAAGTGTGCCCAGTTTGGTAATGTCATATTCATAATAGAAATTTAATTAGCGCCTCAGTGGCGTGGTTGGTTTGGTCTTGGCCTGCCACCTCGGTGGTTGCGAGTTCGATTCTCGGGCATTCCATTGAGGAGTGAGGGATGTGTATTTCTGGTGATAGAAGTTCAGTCTCAACGTGGTTCTGAAGTCACGTAAAGCCGTTGGTCCCGTTGCTGAATAACCACTGGTTCCATGCAACGTAAACACCATAAAAACAATATAGAAATTTAATGTCGGGTTTCGCAGGGGTCCCTTGTACTTCTCTCAGGACTTTTTATTTATTTTTTTTCTTAGTTTATAATCTACACACAATATTTACAATAGTTCTTTACAACGAAATCAACATGACTTGGTTCTACTAAATATGAATAACAGTATTATGTTTTAAATCCTCCAAAAAATTCCCGAAGGTTTTTGTACTCTTATTAGCATTATTATCAAAAATGAGTTTTATATCATTTTTGTACTGCATGCACTTCGCTCAGGGCTAGTGGGTTCGTGGTAATTGGTGATTACACAACACTTTCTGATATTTGCTTTGTCCCTTTGTGGTCTAGGAAAATTGAAGCTGTATACACACCCACAATCTTATCTTATATGATGTGCTAATTGTTTAAATCTTTTTTTCCAGGTACGTTGTATTTGCGGAGCGTTGTGGTTCTGCCTTGGTGAGTGTTGATTTATTTGAGCTGTTGTAAAAATAACCTTCCTTGTATATAGTCATTCTAAACGCAAGACTTGACACGCCCTCATCTCAGAACGATAGTTCAGGGTGGGACGCTGATAGGAACGGATGAGCCAGGTTAGCATTATTTTGATTCATCATGAAAGGTATTCAACACCCTGGTTGTATTTAGAATAGTTTCATTCTGACCACTTAGTGATGTTATCCTTGTGAGCGTAGCTGTTCGTACAAGAAGAGATGAGCTAGGCGAAGAGTATTTGCAGTTGTGACATCACCGTGTTGGATGACATCACCACTGCCGAGGGCTCATCTCTTCATTGCCCTAGAGACCACGGTGACTCTTGACTCTGTGTGTGTATGTGTGTGTGTGAGAGAGAGTGAGTGAGTGTGTGCGCGCGCGCGGGAGCGAGTGCGAGTGTAGTAGGGTGGGTGGATGCAGTGGTTGCGGTTTCCAGCTCCATTGTGGAGATGTAGAAGAGTGGGGGCTGGGTTGAGGGGGTGGGGAGAGGGCAGGCTTCTTTCAATGGAGGCAGGAGGAGATTGGGGGAGTTCAATGTGCTGAAAGAAGCAGCTCTGTCGAGTGACGGTTGTGTTTAGCGTTCCACGAGGTAGTCGCCAGTTGAGTAGGGAAATCCTTTGATATTGATTTTTTTTTATTTGGTATCATTACTTTCTCGTGATCTTTAAATGGAAAAATAAAGTCCACTGTAGTACTTACGTAGTATATTGCCAAATACAGGGAGCTTTCGTCAACTTGATCAGTTGGTCTCTTCAGGGATTTTATTTTTTTTTATGTACTGCACTGAAATTTCATCGTTGTCGTCATTTTGCTAAGTTCAGTAAATAAGAAACTTCTTTTTGAAAGACGATGGAAGCGGACGTGTTTCACAGGTGTTCATATACCGTTCGTTGCATTCTTTTACCATTGCAACTGCCTTGGCGGAAAAAGAATAAAGCAGGTGGTGACCTATCCATTCTCAAGGAAGAAAGGGCAGTTTTTTTAAGGTACAATGTACTGTCTGGCTTTGAAGAGCGAGCGAATCATAGTTTCTTTCCATCGATCTCTCTCTCTCTGAGAGAGAGAGAGAGAGAGAGAGAGAGAGAGAGAGAGAGAGAGAGAGAGAGAGAGAGAGCTTGTATAAAGTCGGCCTATGCAGGAAAAGGTGATAAAGAAATTCTAAGCTTTTATAGACCAACATCGAACCTATCGTACTTCTCAAAACTTACGGAAATAGTAGTTCACGAACAAATGTGGAAACACCTGAAGCAATTCAACTTATACCTGACATATTGCGCAAATCATTTTAAAAATTTCTTTTTTTTACGCGTAAATTAGTTATTTGGAATTTTAGTATATACAGATATATATGCATGTGAAATGAGTATGTATACATAGAGTATAAGTATGTGTATATACAGTGAATAAGTATGGGTATATGTAGTATGTATATACATAGTAAATTCAAGTAGTTGAGCTATAAAAAATAGAACTATATTTATTGATTATATACATAAACTACATATATTGTATATGTATTGTATTCTAAAATTACCTTTAAAGTGTATTTTTTAAATGAAAGAGAGAAAAAAAGATGATCAGTCAGCGTACAGAAAAAAACTACTCGGCAGAATCCACATTGTGTGTAATTGTAAATGATATGGTAAAAATTACAGCAAATGGAAAATGTGGCATCCTGGTTATGCTCGACACAGTTGACCAGTCTGCTGCTTGAAGACCTGAGAGCAGTTGGCATCTAAGATGATGTACACAAATGGTATAAAACCTACGTAAAAAAAAGACCAGGAAGGTTACAGTGGTTATATCAAATGTGAAATCAGAAAATGAAGACCTAGCAAAAGGAGCGCCCCCAAGGCAGCGTTCTGGGTGCACCGCTATTTGGCATTTACACAATTGAACTATCTAGAATTTGAATAAGCGCAAGGTTAAGTATAAACTGTATGCTGATGTAATTTACAGTAGAATTGAAGCAGTAATGAAAGATACAAAAAAATGGATGTCGGCGAAGAAATTGAAACTTAATGAAGACAAAACTGAGTATATGTTATTTTGGGATCTGACAATGCACTAGTACGAAAATATGAACACTTCTAAAGAATAATTCTTGGTTTTCAAACAATAAATTTGTAGCAGCAGTGAGGAACTTGGGAGTGTTTATTGATGGTAAATTGTCGATGAAGAACTAGATATTGCATAATGTAAAAACCTGTAACTATCACATAAGAAACGTTGCATTTATTAGAAAACACCTAAACGAAGATACGTATAAAACAGCAATTTGCAATCAAACACTTTCGAGGCTTGATAACTACAACGTTATATACTACGGTCTCCCCGACTACTTATTAATAAAATGGCAAGAAGTACGAAACGCCAGATTAATAAAAGGACTACGTTCCCATGATAGAATAACCGCAGCACTAATTGATCTACATTGGCTCCGAATAAAAGCAAGAATAGAATATTGGTTAAAAGCAAGAATAGAATATTGGCTCCAAGGAATAGCAAGAATAGAATATTGGCTCCAAGGAATAGCAAGAATAGAATATTGGTTAAAAGCAAGAATAGAATATTGGCTACAAGGAAATGCAAGAATAGAATATTGGCTTCTCAGTAAAAAAGCTAAGAATACGAAATTATGGCTCCCCAGTTAAAAGCAAGAAAGAATAGAATATTGGGCTCCAAGTAAAAGCAAGAAAAGAATAGAATTTTATGGCTCCCAGTAAAAGAAAAGCAAGAATAGAAATTATTGGCTCCCAGGAAAAGCAAAGAATTGGAATATTGGCTCCCAGTAAAAAAGGCCAAGAATGGAATAGTGGCTCCCAGTAAAAAGCAAGAATTAGAATATTTGCACTCCCAGTAAAAGAAAAGAACTTAGAATATTTGCTCCCAGTAAAAGCAACGAATAGAAATTTGTTTCCGTTGGAAAAGCAAGGAATAGGAATAATTTGCTCCAGGTGCAAGAATAGAAATTTGACCCTCCCAGGTAAAAAGCAAGATAGAATATTTGAACTTTCCTAGTAAAAGCAAGGAATAGAATATTTTGCTTCCCAGTAAAAGGGCAAAAGCTGGAATATGAAACTTCCCAGTAAAAAGCAAGAATAAATATTTGCTCCCAGTAAAAGCAGAATGAATATTTGTTCCCTAAAGCAAGCAAGAATAGACTATTTGGCTCCAGTAAAAAGCAAGAATAGAATATTTGACCCTCCCAGTAAAGCAAGAATAGAATATTGGTGTTCTAGGAAACAGCAAGAATAGATATTTGCTCCCAGTAAAATCAAGAATGAATATTTGCCTCTCCGTAAAACCAAAAGAATAATACTATTTGCTCCAGTGAAAGCAGAATAGAATATTGCTCCCAGTAAAAAACAAGAATAGAAATATTTGCTCCCAGTAAAAGCAAGAATAGAATATTGGCTCCCAGTAAAAGCAAGAATAGAATATTGGCTCCCAGTAAAAGCAAGAATAGAATATTGGCTCCCAGTAAAAGCAAGAATAGAATATTTGCTCCAGAAAAGCAAAATTTGAAGGAAATATTTGGCTCCCAGTAAAAGCAAGAATAGAATATTGGCTCCCAGTAAAAGCAAGAATAGAATATTTGGCTCCCAGTAAAAGCAAGAATAGAATATTTGCTCCCAGTAAAAGCAAGAATAGAATATTCTCCCAGTAAAAGCAAGAATAGAATATTTGCTCCCAGTAAAAGCAGATGAATATTGCTCCCAGTATCAAGAAAGAAATAGAATAAAAATTGAACTCCCAGTAAAAGCAAGAATAGAATATTTGCTCCCAGTAAAAGCAAGAATAGAATATTTGCTCCCAGTAAAAGCAAGAATAGAATATTGCTCCCAGTAAAAGCAAGAATAGAATATTGGCTCCCAGTAAAAGCAAGAATAGAATATTGGCTCCCAGTAAAAGCAAGAATAGAATATTGGCTCCCAGTAAAAGCAAGAATAGAATATTGGCTCCCAGTAAAAGCAAGAATAGAATATTGGCTCCCAGTAAAAGCAAGAATAGAATATTGGCTCTGAGTAAAAGCAAGAAAATATAATTATTTGCTCCCCATAAAAAGAAGAATATTGGCATCCCAAGTAAAAGGCCCAAGAAAATAGAATATTTGGCTCCAGGTAAAAGAAGTTTTAATAAAAGAAATTTTGGCCTCCCCAGTAAAAGCCAAGAATAGAATATTTGGCCTCCCAGTAAAAAGCAATATAGGAATAAAATTGGGCCTCCCAGTAAAAAAACAAGAATAAGAATATTTGGCTCCCAAGTAAAAGCAAAATAATTTAGAAATATTGGCTCCTGAAGTAAAGCAAGAATAGAATATTGGCTCCCAGTAAAAACAAGAATAGAATACAAAATACTTCTTACAGTTTCTAAAAGCACTAAAATATGGTGAACTAACATACCTGAGAAACTGCATAAGCTTCATTAACATGAAATTAATATTATAATCAGACATGCAAGTGAAGCATATAGGCTTTTTGAACCCAAAACAAATTGTAAGTCAGGCTATTCTGCAGGAGTTACGATACTGACGAGAAAACACAAAGACAATAATGAAATATAAGAAGCACCTTATTTTGAAAACGTGCAAGGGCCCGCCAGAGGGGAATCATCCCTGTGGAGGGCTGTACATAAAACTAAACAAAGTAGAGAGAGTGCTTATACCGCTAATTATAACTAGTATAAGTTGGAATGAAAGCGTGAGAATGTTGATATGATGATTTGGTAAGACGATTGACATAAGCGAAATGAGGGGCCAGGTTGCTATGAAGCTTTTTGGTCTTGTGAGGAGGGAGGTCGGTAGTCACGTTAGAAGTCCTGCCCAGCCGTTCTAATTTGGCTGATTGGCCCTCTCGAAGTGAAGCCTGTTGGTCGAGCTTCCTGTCCGTTTTTCACCGCCAGCACTCACGAGTGGGTGGCTTTTCTGGCACCAGACCAACGTACGTCTTCCAAAGCACAGCTACCTCTCCGAGTGCCGAGATGAGAAGGGGACTCTGGAAAGGCCGAGATGCGTAATGTTACCATCTTTATTCCAGGTTTCTTGGGGAGGATGTGCGAAAAAAGAAGCACACCACTCGGATTCCGTTGGAGAAGCCTGCCGCTTTCAAGATGCTTTTGTTTTATGTGCAGGTGGATTACGTAAATGTTTTTTGGGTTTTAACATTTCACTTTTTCCTGTAAAAAAAAAATATTAATGGCCATGTATCTGTCCGTTCGCACTTTTTCTGTCCAACCTCAGATTTTAAAATCTACTGAGGTTACAAATTTGTATGTTGGTCATCCCTCCCTCCAATCGTCCAATAGAGCATGTTTCCATCTTCAGTGACCATAGCCGTTGTGATGCCAGATTGCACAAACAAACTAAACAGCCAGCCTTCTCTTCTGTGATCAGACAGAGCATCCAAAATTCCAAACACCCCTCTTTTCGATCCATATGATGTGAAAACAGTGCGTCTCAGCAGCGTGCCTTTTGTTTTTTCTATACAATTCAGGGTCTTCATCTCGAAAAACTCCGTTTTCTGGCCTTTTGTTCTCATTCTATCATCAATCTTTACATCTAGTCCCAGATAACTGTTCAATCAATCAATCGTTCATCTCTGTCAATAATTCATGCTGACTTGTATTACTTTCTATTCTGGCATCCAGTTAACCCTTCCATTATGATAAACTTCCAGTATTTGCCATTCATTACTGTAAACAATAATTGTGTAAAGCATTGTCCTAAACAGTTTAGGACATGGGATCTTATCGATTATAAACCTTTGCCTTGTCATACTCCATTCACGACCCTCTTACAAAGCTCACTACTTTGCACCTATATCTGTTGAGCTGTTTGTGATCCACCGTGTCCTTGTTTGACGCCTATGCTTCCGCACCAGCCACTCCATTTGCATGTTTTTAGCACAAGCTTTGTTTTCAACACAAAAGCTCCGATCCAGTCTCCTCATGTTGCGTTCAAGACTGTCCGTTATCACAGTTTGTCCCTTTAGTTTCTAACATATAGTTGATGCATCGTCCTTGCCTGAAAACACGCGGCTTAACCTACTGTTAATTCTGTTACTAGAGCAGTCACAAAAAGAACAGTTGCACCTTTTTAGTTATGTCGTAAAAAATATAAGAGTCACGTGTGTAATCTTGCACCTTGCGCAAAAGGACAGGTATTCCTCTCACATGCTCACTCAGCATTATCACCACTACCTGCATATCTCGTTGGTAATTCTTTCAACACACTGTGCTTTCAGATTTCCCGACCTTTATTACTCTCCCAGCATCTCCAACAGTGATCTCCTTTTAGTGGCTCCAAATGTTCACCGTTGTGATTCTGTTCTGTGCTTCTGTCTTGCTTATGTCTCGAAAGAGTACGATTTTTACGAATCTGGAGAACACTTCATGAAGTCCCGTCACTTTGTACAGATTCAGACGAAGTTTCATGTCTTCAAAGAGCTTCTTTTCAATGTTGGGTGCTAGGGAGCATGCATGCTTACAGAACTGCCGAAAGAGTAAGATAATTATTATCATTTACGAAAAACACATGACGGCGCTGGAAAAAAATCCAGTAGTTTAGACTAATCCTGCTTTTGAAAGGTTTCTTAGCATTTCACCCTCCTTGTAGGTTGTGGACGATGGCGAGGATTTTACACATTATATGGCTTTGTTTTGTTTGATTTTTGTAGATATCCAGCTGTGTGGTTGGTCTGAAGGAAATAAAGGTGTGGACTTCAACATTATCGTTTGTGTCGGCTGTTTCCTCCAGTGTTATTGCTTACTTATTCTGGACATTTCAGGTTTAACCTATTTGTTTCTGCTTGAATAACCTCTCACATGGCCACAGTTTATTTAAGCAGAAACAGACCTAATATGATCTGAATGGATCACGTTATTGATTCAGAAGCCAGTCATAATTCAGCTTATATCTGTATGCATCTCAACTGCACATTCAACACTTATGCATACCCATCATTCGAACATTCTCGTTTATTTATTGAGAATGTCTTCCAGGTAGAGTTGAATGCGTCTAGCGTTGTATGATGTTAACTGATATAGTTACTCCAAAATTAGACCAAAATTGATTATTGATTTTTCAAAATTTGTTCCCGTGTCTTTATGGGAGGCTAAAATTTGTTGCATCATCCGTTAAGTTCGTGTGTGGGTTTCCTGCGTTTGCTAACAGCCTGAATCCTTGGGAGCGATTAGCGTCTCCTGCAATTTATGCAATTTCTGCAGTACCCGCATGATGATTACCCGGTGGATTGAACTCGTTGAGCAACTGCCGAGATCAGGTGGATAAGACCTTCCAGCAAACTTAATGTAACTGTAATACGTCAGATCATGATTTTGCAGCGTGTTGGAACTAACACTTCACTTTATCCTCGAGCCGTAGACCGTAGTGCGCAGTCACAATGGTATCCTAAGGCGAAGTGAAGGACAATTGCAAGTCGTTTGTCATGCGTTCGAACACCTTAAACGACGGGCGGTAAGGTGGTGGAGGTACAAGAAGAGGAGATGTGTATATATATATATAAATATATATATATATATATATATATAGAGAGAGAATAGAGGGAGGAGAGAGATGAGAAGACGAGGACGAGAGAGATGAGGTGAGGACGGAGAGAGAGAGAGAGAGAGACTTGTTACCGGCATGGAAGAACTGAAGAATTCGGGAGAAAGAATATATAATACGAAAAATTGAAACAGTTTTGCCATGAATCATCCTGAATCATCCATGTTGATGATCTTCCAGCAACTTTTACAATAATAATTAAAGCTGCAGTGTCAGTATCAGAATGAAGCCCCAGCTACACAGAATCTACAGAATTCGACTGATGATCAGGGCCTTGAGATGTCTCAAAGTGTTCGTCCAAACAGCAGTGACAGAGAAGGTTTCCATATTTGTAGAATGAAATAATGATGAACAAATTATTGCAAATGCAATAAAGAATAAAGAGATTACCACTCTAAAACATAATAAAGACAACATTCAGTAGAAATTTGGTCATATTACGTAATTTGATAGCTAAAATAAATAGATGTAGAAATGAGAGTTCTAAGAGTAATATGGTGGTGGTCCCTTGCAAGAATCTCATTACAGTTGGAGAGTGACAGCAAAAGAACTAGACTTATTAAAGCCGTCGGATAAGTCAGTTTGTTAATCAGCGCAAACTTCCTGCTGCACATCCTTCTGCCAGACTTCGAGGCGACCAAGATGACTGCATCGAGTGTCGTCCAGAATTATCATCGTTATCTCTTTGCAACGTCATCTTGCATAAAAAGATGTTATTACTATTGGTTATCCTAATACCTGCATCCATCCAAGAATTTCGATACTACCATTGCTGGTTAGATTAAAAGTCCGATTGCATCGTCATTAATTGTCCACATCGTAGGGTGTTTGCCGTCAGTGCTCCCCCACATGGTGTACTGTGTAGGCATTACTAAATTTAGCACGTCAGCAGCGTCCCTTCTGCTCCTAAAGTAGATTCACATCAACCGTGCATCCGATGTCTAAGCCAGTCCCTTACGACGCTCCTGATTGGCTGTTGATAAGCCAATCACAGGACCGGAAACCCTGTCTCTCTCGAGAGTTCACATAGGCAGGATGTATGTTCCACCACTCCGGAGGGATACGTCTTTCAGGATAGGTGGAACATACATCCTGCCTATGTGGATTCTCGAGAGAGAGACTGAGAGTTTCCAGTCCTGTGATTGGCTCATCAACAGCTTCCTTTCTTCCATCTTGCTATCCAGGCCGTTCTTAAATATTACTTCTTAGTGCTTCTGCGAAGTTTTCTTATACTTTAATATTTTGATTTCTGACTCTGTGTCTTGTTTGTTGTCCACTCGTTCCAACTCCTCCTCTTCAATGTCTCAGAGCTGAATGGCTGCCCAAGTGCCCCAGTGCGTCGCCTTATAACTTAAAATTTCACGAGTCATTCATTTATTCATTCTGTCATTAGGGATTCAAGTTCTCTCGACTTTTGCTGTCCTTTTCAAACTGTGTTGAATTTTGAGGCTGATGAAATTAATTCTGAGGTCGATTTCGAATTAGAGGGATTGTTGGGCGTCGTGCAAGAATTGCTGGGCTGGAAAACGTGCGGCAAGAGCCAGTTCGTGACATCAGATTGCCACGGGGCCCTGATTCATAAGTTGATACTCGACGAAGAAAATGGAATCCCTGGAAGCTGATAACTGGAACTGATAATCTCATGAAAAAGATTGAATTGGAAGTTTCGCTGAACATTGTAGCATAGGTAACTTACTCAGGCAAAGTTAAGGAAAAGAACTTGATAATAAGGTTTACGCGTGCATCGGGTAAATCCACTGAGAAAAAAAGTGATGTTGCCAATACACTTGGAAAGCTGTCCCAATTATTGATGATGCTTCAGTTCTAATAGCATTGCGTTGGTTGATTTTTGTCGAAGAAAGTTGAGATGAGGCTGAGACCAATATAAATAACAGGGTGGAAGGTGATGTAGGAAAAATGATCCAGGACATGAAATAGAAAATTGTGATTTGTAATATAGTGAGAAGGACAAGGCAAGTCTGTTACCAAGATACATCTCTCAGTAGTAAAGTGTGATCCAGGAGCATCCATGCTAGTGTCGGAAGTTGGCCTCTGTTCTTATGGGGTACTTAATGACACACGTGGAAGAAGATATCATGTGTCAGGAATATGGCCATATTAAGGAGGAATATCATTTCAGTAATGATGATAAGTTTGTTGTAACTTTGGAGGTAGTCTTGCAACGAAAGAATGTATCTCGGATTTTGTCAAATGCATCAACTGCCTGATAACAGAGAAGTCTAGACAGTGAACATTGGGGGAATTCGAGAGGTTGCAAACCTTTGGATATGGAAGTAGAGAGAAGTCGTCAATACTGGACATGAAAGTATTGTTTTGAAATCTAATAGTTGTTTCTACTTCTGCTGATTCGCAGAACTTTCCGTCATGCGAGACATTTGCCAGTCTGTTCCTTTAAGCTTGAACTCGCTGTCATACCTTTCGACTTGAAGACCTTGGTCCCTACGGCCCGTGTTCCACGAGGGCATTTGGTTGCCATTCCAACTTGGTATTAATGGTCTTTTAACTAGTAGTTCTGTGAAGGAAGAACGAGGAGGGGAACGATGTTACCGAAGGCTTGTATAGCTGTGACGACGGATGGTGGCGTCTCTTTGTCTAGGAGAAATTGATTAAGCTGTGGTGGTCTGTCTGGTTTTCTGCATCATTTATTTATAAAGTGAATCCGACTGGAAAAATACTCTTTGAATTTGAATATGCTGTGGTTACACTTATGCATATCACAAAATTACTTTTTCATGGGCTTATGTATTTTGAAAATGAAAGACCTAGACAAATGTGGACGGGATTTTCCAAAGAGGGTTATGGCGGATATGCACTCGTCGTCTTCAGTTTTTTAAGGTTTTACTTCATAAGAAAGAGGAAGAATAATCAGCATAGAATTCACTCCACTTTTCCAGTGTACCCACATTCATTACACAATAGGTAGGATGTTACAAAATTACATATACAATATTTTTGCGAAATTGATATTGCAATTTTTTCTTTATATAAACACCTTAACAACCACCCTGTCCTCATTGGGGAGAGGGCGATGCAACTGCAGGTGAGTGCTGTATTAAGTCATCGGCCTCCCAAACCTGACATCCACCCTTGGGATGCGGAACATCCAAGGAAGCTGGGACCGGAGTAGTTTGCACATTTGAATTCTGAGGAGGCATGGCAGCATCTCAGAATGATCACGTTGGCGGTTGGACACTGATGGCCTCCCTTCTGATGGGATGGGGAACCTGTTGCCTTAGGGAGACCTGGAGAGTCGGAGACCAGAATTAGGAGACGGCATTTAGCCCACTCAATACTCATTGTAAACTGTGCTGTCTTAAGAGTGCCTGCATAGTACTTTGGGGCTCACTGCAGCCTTGGGATTCAGGGAGAAAACCCTCCTGGCTGTCTTCACACGTGACTTTTTTTTCTTGTATTGTTCACAAATGTTAAGCCACAAATATTGTTTAATATCCAGTTCACCATACCTTGGGAGTAAGTTATACCTAAATTAAAGTATAAGTAAAAAAGCCCTGGCTAGGATTCGAGCGTGGGCCTTTGTTTTACAAACGACACTAAACAGTCGAGTTTGACCACTCTTGGTAACCGTTCGGTCGAAGTCTACTGTTTATCAGTGGTTTTTCAGAATTTAAAAATTTTAATTCCCTTCGGGCGCAAGTTATTCCCCATGGTAACTTTGGTGGAAAGTCTCGGTTACTTATCGGTTATTCTTGAAAAGTGTGTGTGTGTGTTTAGATATATATATATATTATATAGATATATATAGCACCTCTTCGTGGAAAATGCCTACGGCTTTAACATGGTTGATGTATCATGTCGTCTTATTAATTAATATCTTTACTCAGAAACATAGGCTGGTTAGTTGTTGATTGTGTGACTGGCCTGGAAACCCAAGTATCTTTTGTTAACGCACCCGTACAGTGTACGAGACCGGGCATTTGGGGGTATCCGTGGTATTTGTCATGGCCTAGGGTCATGGCAGGACCCACTAAGACAGGTCGGCCAGACGCTCCAGGGCCCAGACAGGGGATTAATGATGAGTCACTCGGGTCGACTGCATAGAGTGGGGCAGGAGCCATAGTCCTTAGGTTGTAAACCAGCAACCGTCTGGACTGTAAACAAATCGTTCCTCGCTTCCGCTTGTGTGTGGGCGCTGGAATTCAAGATACATTATTAAAGAATTTATCTTTAGCAATGCCGAATAATTGTGCAGCGTATGGTCGTTCGTACACGAAGTTTAAGACAAAAAACTTTAGTACAAGGTATTTTAGACATGAAAGGGGGAAACTGTACCGAGTTACCTGGCTGAATACATGTTGTGGTGCAGATTCAAACATTCTGAAAATAGCGATATGTTCTGTTCATGTCAAAACCTAGTACGGCTGCTGCATATTGAAAGCCATAATTATAAGCCGTGCCCTCTCTTCATTTGGCAAATGGTGTTTAAACTCTCTTGTTGCCTATACACTTCAATGTAATGCATGAAATGACGTTCGTAGAGGGTCCTGTGTTATGGGTACGGTCCAGGTGACGGTCTTCTCATCCAGATTCCCTGAGGCCAGGTCCAAGAAGTACAAGGCATGAGTGTACGTGGTCGTACTTATTCCCATTTATGTTGGTGGGTATGTTTACAAAGTAAATGGGGTCCTCATTGAAAGAACGGTGTCTCTTTCCCCAACAAGTGGACCCCGGGACTCGTGAAAAGGAGCTTAGTCCATTCCTAGACAGTGTAAAGTATGAAAAATGCTCGTGTAATGAGGAATGCAGCCTGTATTGACTGGCAGCAGTACGTTGACGTCGTCGCTTAGACTAAATTCAAGAAGCCTTCGATCTGGTTCGTCTGTGCGAAGAAAGGGGAAAGGACCCGCCTCTCAAAAGCTGCTTGCTTTCGCCTTTTGGCGTTGTTCTGCAGACGTCGCTTAGACTCGATTCAAGAGGCCTTCGATCTGGTTCGTCCGTGCGAAGAAAGGGGAAAGGGCCCGCCTCTCAAAGCTGCTTGCCGCCTTCGCCCTTCGACGTTCTTCTGTAGACGAGCGTGGTTGCGGGAATCCCTTTCTGCACTTCAGTGTATTTGGTGTTGCGATGAAAACATGAATAAATCTGTGGAATGTTGATTGGTTGTTGATTGTTCGTCCGTAGTGCGTAGCACAAGTGCGTGCTAACACTTACGGACACACGCACATGGTCTTGGCAGAGTGGTCCTCCTCTAGGCTTCTGTGGAAGGAGCGTTCACCTTTAACTCTTCAAGAGACTTTGGGGTTAGACGGGACGTAGGCCGGTGGGGGTGGCGTGGAAGGAGAGGAATCTCCAAGTCAACATTTTTACCTCTCTGCATTACCTCTCGTAGTCTGTTATTCCAGGCCTGCACCAAAGTTGAGACGCTTCATTCATGGGAGGTTTGACAGGTGCATCATTCGCAGTATAAATCCATTCGCAGCATAACTGTAGCCCTGTAGGGGCTAAAAGCAAAATAAAAATTCTCTCTCTCTCTCTCTCTCTCTCTCTCTCTCTCTCTCTCTCTCTCTCTGTATATAAATATATAGATGGGGAACATTGTATTGTATCAATATTCATCTTTTGTCGTGTTACTATGCAGCTCATTAATAACCAGTTCGATTGTGTCCTATACAGTAGTAAGAGTTGAATATAGTTAATTTCTATCTAAATTTACGAGCTCTATAAGTAAGTCTTGTTTACACAAACATTAGAATGAGTAAAAATATCTTAACCCTTTTCAGCGATAACTAAAACTCAGGGATTTTGTGCCCACCCCTCTATTGATTTTCTGGAATTGATATTCACTTGTTTTCATGAGTGGTTTGAAGATGAATAGGTTTTGTTGGTGTCAAGATTCCGCATGTATTAGGTTTGTGACATGAAAGGTATCCGAGAAGTCTATATTCAGTTACCATTCTTGGCTCTGCCTTCCCCTTAAGCATTTCCCTTCGTCCCTGCTTCTTGCTGTGTGTGTCATCCGACCCAACCCTATTTCCCCAGGCCATTTAAATATCATCAGTAAAGTTGCCCTTCTCTTCCCTTCCCTTATCGCTGGAGCATTTTGCCCCCTCATCCCCCTTCCCCTTCCCATCCACCCCCTCTCCGTTAGTGCTGTATTTTTCCTTTCGCAGGAAAGGTGGGTTTTTATTGTGTAGGGTTAGCTACTTGACGGGAGTTGTTTAGTCTTTGATGCCCTGGTATACTGTACCATCTGGGGACATGTAGTCATTGACCTGTGTGTTTGTCTGAGTCAGACCCGCTTTCTAGAAAGCCCGTCCCTCCCATTTGCCGAATGAGGTGAAATGATTCTTAGAGGAGCATATTCTTCCGACAGTGACTTGTTTTAAATGACTTGCATGTTTCGAATGGATTCGTTCTTATCCAACATCGAAAACTTGACACCGTGAGTGATGACTTGTAAGGCTGAGTATCTTGAGGTATGAATGGGCGTGTTTGAAGCTTTGCTACTCTGTCCAGGGGACTACTAAACGTCTTCGTTACTTAGGGTTTTTATTATACTTTTAATATTGAAGTGCCTGTAATTGTCCTGGGACATAAAGGTGACAGTAGCTGTCATGACATTTTGTGAGATCAGGATAACAGGAGTTTGAGGACACCATCAAGTAGTATCTGTCAACTCTCCCTATTCCATGGTAGACTAGCGACGTGGGCGGGCTCATCGGATATATCGATCGGGTTTTTTCACACAATGGAAGAAATCCTATTTTTAAAACTTCCGTCACTAATAGATGCCAAGCCAAACCATGCCATGCCAAGCACTTTAAAAGCCAAGGCAAGCCATGAACTGTAAAAGTCAAGCGAAGCCAAGCCATGATAATATGCAAAGAACTCTGAAAACCAAGCCAAGCCAAGTAATGCAATGCCAAGAACTCTAAAAGACAAGCCAAGCCAAACCATGCCAAGAACTCGAAAAGCCAAACCAAACCATGCCATGCCAGAATTCTAAAAGACAAGCCAAGCTAAACCATGCCAAGAACTCGAAAAGCCAAACCAAACCATACCATGCCAAGAACTCTAAAAGCCAAGCCAAGCCAAACCATGCCATGCCATGCCAAGAATTCTAAAAGCCAAGCCAAGCCAAACCAAACCATGCCATGCCAAGAACTCTAAGAACTCTAAAAGCCAAGCCAAGCCAAACCAAACCAAAACAAACCATGCCATGCCATCAAGAATTCTAAAAGCCAAGACAAACCAAACTAAACCAAACCATTCCATACCAAGAACTCTAAAAGCCAAGTATAAGTAAAACACAAGTTGAGAATAACAACTGAAGTCACAGAACGGCCACCGACGCCTGCAATATATTATTTGCTACTATAATCCTATAATCTTCAAAAGAAAAATAATTAAAAGAAGACACTGTTTACACATTTTCTCTTTAGAAATACACATCCAATTCAGAAATACAATGTACGTTGTCAACATCATGTACATACAATATAAAAAAAAATTTTTGCGTAACTTTTTAAAGTTCAAGCATAAGCACAAAAAACTGACATATACACTTATATCTTCGACGGTCTTTTTCGTCGATGACCATAAGTAACTGCATGCATTTAAGCAGCGTATAAAAATAACAATACAAATAGACATGATGATAAAGAAAATATATAAACAAGTATACAATTATGTCTAAACCCTATGTATGAAAGCAACTATAGAATGCAGAGCACATAATACTGTATAGCATTAACGGGTGGGAAGGGAGTGGGAATTACATGTATAATAATGACGGGGGGAGTGCATATCAAACGCTACACCGGCAGGACAAATCCGATGCCAGTCGCGTACGTGTATGGCCAGCTTAAGCCTGACGGAGTGCCAGATTGAGAAGGGAGGGCCAGCAGTCCTCACGAACACGACCTCTTGCCCTCAACATCTCGGATCAGCGACTCGATTGAAGTGCCCAGTATCTCCTACGCCAGGTGACAGAGTTTAGGTCTGAAATAATGTACGGTAGATCACGGGAAATGAGTTTGTTATCTAATAATGTATCGAGTTATACGCGATGGAGAATGTTCAGGGAAATTCTAGTTTAAAAGAAATAACCCCTTTCATTACCGTTACTGTATCTCCGTTTGTATTCCCTTTCTGCCATCTTACTTTCCACCTCTCCTAACAACCGGTTCACATAGCAACTGCGAGGTTTGCCTCCTGTTACACATTTCAATCCTTTATAAAGTCAATTTATCACTGCTAACAGTTGATTCGTAGTGCATCAATTTCTTTTCTCTCCAGCGCTGAATGACCTCATAGGTCCCAGTGCTTGGCCTTTGGCCTAAATTCTATATTCAGTTCAATTCAGTATTGGAAAAAGTTGACAGTTTGAAGTTCCTTCTTGTGGGGCTTCAGAGGTTCAGCAGGATACTGGAATTCCAGGATACTGGATATGGAATTCTGCAGGCATGAGATTCGAATCAGTCTCTTGGAATTTGGTAGGTGGGTAGTTGTTCGTGGACCTTTTAAGCAGTAGTTGGGATGAAGACAATAGAAATTTTAAGCAGTAGTTGTGATGAAGACAACAGAAATGTTACTTGATAATGTGCTATAACTGTTAAAACTTGATATTATTCATTTAACATGAAGAACCCTCAAAATTGAGCTGAGTTGCAGTGTGAATGGGTTGGAGGGTTAAAGCTTTTAAAAGGTTTTCGATATTAAAATCGGTCATTGAGAAGCTTCGTTCGCAGAAGTCAGTTCAGTTGAAGTTGAATGGGTGCGGCCTTGCGTTATCTCTTGGGCTGATTTTTGTTGAGTGATTATATTATAGGCTATAGTAATGAGCGACCATGCTTCATTTTTTTTAGCGGTCGCAGGAACCGTAGTTTGGATGTGATTTAAGTGAACTGCAAACGTCAGCAATCCTCTAGTGGGTGATGTTTTTCTAGGGAGCTTCTGCCACTGTGACTGTCGGCAAGAGCAAATGTCACCTGCTGCCAATTGAGGAGTGTGTGGCTTTGATGAAGGATTGTGGCTCACAGCTGCTCGCCACAGCCGTCGTGAAGATATTTAATCATTATGAAAGGCCCCGTAGCTGGGTAGCGCAGTCAGTGCACTTCACCCGGCCCACTGTATGCATTACTCGTTTTTTTTTTTTTTTTTTTTTTTTGCAGCGTCCTTTTGGTCCTTAGCTACAACCCCTTTCATTACTTTTACTGTACTTCCGTTCATATTCTCTTCATTCCATCTAACATTTCCACCTTCTCCCAACAATTGTTCAATGGTGCAACTGTGAGGTTTGCCTCCTGTTACACCTTTGAACACTTTACTCTCATTTTCAGCGCTGAATGACCTCATAGGCCCCATTGCTTGGCCTTTGGCCTAAGTTTTTAGTTCTTCAGTGGACGAGTGGTTTGCGTATTCGTCTATCAGTCTGGTAGCCCGAGTTCGCTCCCCGCTGCTGCCAGTGCGGAACCAGAGGAATTTATTTCACGATATAATGTGGTTCGGATCCCACAATAAGGTGTAGGTCCCGTTGCTAAGTAACCAATTGGTTCCTAGCTGTTCATCAGCTCAGTGGTCTGGTTAAACTGAGATATACTCAACTTAGACCAAAGTTTTATTTTCCATTCCTTGATTATGAAAGGGTGTATGTGCTGCACCCCGTCTTCATTTCTTCACTTTCACTTCACTTCACTTCACGTGGCACCTTTGAGTCTGTGTAGTTGAATTCGTGGCTGAGTTTGCTGATTTTCCTGTTGTATCATAAGCACAATGTTTTCCCTGGAGGTTTCAGGTAGAATCATGTGTTTTCTGAGGGTACTTTTTTTCTGTAAAAGAAAACGATTGAGATGGCTTTGCTCGTCTGCACATTTTCTGTCCGTCCTCAGATCTTAAAACTACCAAGGCTAGAAGTCTGCAAATTGGTATGTTAACCATCCACCCTCCAATCATCAAACATACCAAATTCCACCCTGCTAGCCACAATAGTTTTTTTTATTTTATTTAAGGTTAAAGTTAGTCATAATCGTGCGTCCGGCAACGATATAGGATAGGCCACCACTGGGCCGTGCATTTTTTCATTTGTTAGATTTTGTTCGCAATTTTTTCCTATTGGTATGCTGCTTCCTTTTTTCAGTGTTACCATTTTGAAAGTTAACCATGGTGCGTCTGTTGACGATCAACTTGATTACCGCTCCACTGCCGTCCCATAGAGAAAAGTCCTTCCATCTGATCGACAGCAGCAGAAGGATCATCTGAAGTTTCTCTTGTAAGTCACGATTACCATCACACGAATCAGCTCATGACTTAAGTATATGGCGTCCCTTTGCATACTCTCTATTCTTTGACAGGATCCATTTTTTATAGTCTTGCTCTTGCACGGATGCTCGCTCGCCTTTTTGTCTGGTGCGTACTGAAGTTGGATATGATTGGCATCAGAGGCGAAGCTGTCACTGTAAACAAAATGTTCAGTCTGGGAGTCGGTTAATTGACTGATGAAACATTTGGTCTTGTTTCGTTACGGTAATCGATACCGATTTTGGATTTTTTCTGTATAAAGATTAGAGATTTTAACTGACTTATAGCCGGAGGTAGTGTTTTGTTTGCATCGTAAAATTATACGCAGTTGTTGAGCATATTCTCTCAGAGATATCTTCCAACTACTATTTCCATTGAGCTTCCATTTTGTGCCGAGAAGCACCAGGAACAGAATATGATAAGGCTCAATTCGATTCAGCACACGTTCTTTACCGGTTGGTTTCTTGGGTAATATATCTCCCAGATTGCTCAACCGAGGTTGTGTGGAATCTTTCTAGTCTATAAGGAAAGGAGAACCACTTACTGGGTTCCCTAATCATGTAAGAAGCAGTCGTCATACCCAGTGTGTTGGTTGCATTTTCATGATTGTTTCGTCATGTTTTTAGTAATATCCGCACCAGCTTTCGTGAGTCTTAAATTGTGATTAGGGTTAAAGTGAGGCCCGAGTATGAACACCGGCAGTCAGGTGTGAGGTCGACCTATGAGTCACTCGATGAATATCTGAAGCTTTCAGGTTCCGTTCCTTAATCATATCTGGTGCTTGAAGTGATTGACACAATCTTCAAGTATTTATTAACTAAATTTAAACATCAACTCTCTTAAAGTCAACCGTTGCCACAGTCAAGTTCTCTGCACAACTATATAATCTGTTGTACTTTCACCATCTGTCAAACAAGGATCTATAAAATCAGCAGGATGCGGTGGTAATATAGAAAACGTTCCTTGCAAAACAGTTTTCGAAATGAGGCTTGCCCAGGACCTCTTAGCTCGGGCAACAGAATGTTAGAAGATTGGGAATCCCTTATGGAGATCTTATGATATTTTAGATTTAGCGATCCTCCTGCCGGCATAGTCTCTCTCTCTCTTTTCGAACCTTAAGTCAACGAAGATCCCTGTCAGTTTGTATAGTTTGACTTCAGTAATGCTTTTGCTGTGATTCCGTGAAAATCGGGGTGTTTCCAGGCAGATTGCCGTCAGTGCACCTCATACGATGCACTGTAGGAATTATACCTCCTTTCAATTGCTCTTTCCTCCATCTTACTTTCCACCCTCTCCTAACAATTGATTCGTATAGTGCAACTGCGAGGTTTTCCTCCTGCCCCACCTTTCAAACCTTTTGCTGCCAATTTCCGTTTCAGCGCTTAATGACCTCAGAGGTTCCAGTGCTTGGCCTTAGGCCTAAATTCTGTATTCATTTCAATTCTAGATTGATTTCAAGTATGAGCGTTGTCGGTAATTAATACAGATGAAGATAGGGTGATTTGCTTTTCGTAATGAGAAGAAACGTTTCTCGCTCAGATGGAGTTTTGGGTAAACAGCGCTTGATAATTTAGCCATTGCTATAAAGTCATGATTGAATATGGAACCCGCGAACTTTAAATTTAGAAAACTCAGAACTTTGAGGTTTCGTCAAGTCGACTGCCGGAAGAATGTTATCAGTAGAGATTTGATAGCCGGTCAAAGAACAGAGCTCGCACAGAGAATTGTTAGTTGGCAACTCGTTGAGTAGGAGTAATGTTCAGGCATACGCTATTGCCGTTTGTATTTACGGATCCTGGTCTGCCTGTCTGTCTGTCTGTCTGTCTGTGGCTGTTGGTGATAGTCGGTCACCCGGAACAATGTCGTTTGTAGTTTGAGGTATTGTACTCCATTTGAGAGTTGAGCATTTGATGTTCTCTTGTTCTTACAAATTTAATTAGACTTTAGTAGCGAGACTAGTTATTAACTCTCTCTCTCTCTCTCTCTCTCTCTCTCTCTCTCTCTCTCTCTCTCTCTCTCTCTCTCTCTCCTCCGTATGTGGGCTAGGGAGACCGGTTACCGTGTAGTTATACGTATTTTGTCATTAGGTCCTATTTTCCAACATATGTATGTTGCATTCCAGGTATCCTAAAACTAATGAACTCTGTTGAGAACTATGAGAATACCAGGAGTTTATAGTGTGTGAGTTGGCACATATGGTGCTAGGGTATGCTAACCGTTGGAAAGCTGGTTCTTGCTTGATGCGATCACACATTCGAGTTTCTGGGAATCGAGATCCCCCTCCCCCCCTTATTCTGCAAAGGTGACCCCTAACCTTTCGCCTGAGGGATGATGATCCTAAAGCTTCGTGGTCCCCTTTCAATCACGGTAATACTTTCCCTTCCTGGCAGAATGCTCGCCTCTCACCTTTAATATTATCCTCTTTAGAGCAATAGATGAAGGTGAGTCTTAACTCTCTCTCTCTCTCTCTCTCTCTCTCTCTCTCTCTCTCTCTCTCATGTTCGGTGGAGTGTCGCTTTACAATTTAATCGATTATCCCAAGTCCTGTCAACACACTATTTTTTTTATTCTCAGTGTGGATTACCAATCGCAGCCTTCAGATTGGCTTTGCTTCCAGTGAATATCATTAAAGATTGGACTGATTAGAGAAGCCTTACCGTAGAATAATGAAAGTCTTCGTTACGAGTCTTCGTGACAAGTCAATAGATAGTCAAAAGTCATTGAATAAGGAATGTTAGATAAGTTCCACTTTCGAGAAATGTAAGTGACCTTTAGGATGTGTAAGATCTTTGCGCCCTTTTGTACTCCTCATTCTGATGGAACTTAACGAAGTATTTTAGTCTGAGATTAATTTGTAATGCTTGACACCACCTTGACAAGGAAGATGTTTTATTGCTAGCACATAACACAGTTGCAGTAATGTTTGAAAATCCAAATAAAAAAAAGGTGTCTTCAGGTAAAGGAGACTTTACATATCAGCGATAGAAGATGAGCAGTGAATGTGCAGATTGGCGCTCCCTCCATTCCTCTGCTTTCGTTCAATCGACCGGCACAAGGGTTGCGTTTTTTCTTACAATCATGAGTTTTTATTCATTTTAGTTGTGTTGTCTTTTTATTTTTGATTTGCTGATACGAGTCACATATACTTAACTGATAATCTATATTTAGAGACATTTTATGTATAAATATTACCTAATTTTCACTCAGATTTAGGGAATTTATAACAAGCAAACTGACATCGATTATGCAAAGTACAGTTTTAAATAGTTCCATCGTTGGCTAGAACTTTATTTTTCAATGTGTATGTAAGCACTACTGGCTGTTGTCCTGGGGTACAATGGTACATGTAATTTGTACTGACAAACTGCTTGTTATCCCCCCTTTTTATTTATTTGTTATTTCAATATTTTTTTATATCAAGTCACTTCTCACCGTGCCATTTAGTTGAGTTCGAGCAATTTCTCTCTTAAATGTTTCATATTTGAAAATGACTCATGGAGTCGAAACGTCATACTGGATTATTTTTAAAAGAGACCAACAATAGATTTGGGAAACCTTATTTTTTAACCTACCAACTGAAGAAAGATCTTCTGTCAGAAACATCGAAAATGAAGCAGTAAGCTTTCAAATGCAGATGGTATTACCTGGAGTTCTTAGCACCTGCTGCCTTGCAGGTTGACATCTCTTGAGCTAAGGGCTAGATCCACGTCTACAGTTTTGTGACCTCGCTCAGGAGGATCGCCAGAAATGATTGGCATTGGGAAGATGGATAGGGTAAGGCAATGAATTCCTTGTCGAATTGGTGTCAACCCTAGATTCCCTACGATGACTCGGTTGAAAACCTATAGACAGAGGCAGAGGACACTGGTCCTTGCCAGTTGGGAACTGCACACCACAAGGAACTGGTTGTCATGTAGTACATCTAGCCAATGAATCGTCCTTTGATTCTGGTACGTAATTGGATTGACACAATTTCGAATTAACTCCCAGTCCCAGGTATATAAATAGGGCTGCTCAGAATCTCCCTGTGTATAAAAACGAAGGATAAGATGAAATGAGGGATTTGAAACATATGTGCAGTGAATCAAGTTGTAAAGATAGAGCAGGTAGGAAATCACTTGGAGATATATATTTATATGGGTGGACATGTTGCTGTTTGTGAAATAAGGTGCAAAGTAACGGGAAAAGATGTTTGTGAATCAGGGTGCAAAGTATCAGAAAAAGATGTTTGTGATTCAAAGGGAAAAGTATTAGGAAAAGATGTTTGATTCGAGGTAATTGAGATTATCCATGGACGAAATGGCAAATTATTGTTGGTGGCGTCTTGTCGAAGGAATTTGCATTAATTAATGGGGTGCCACAAGGGAATTTTATTTCACCATTGTCGCTTGTCCTCTCCATAGAGTTTACAATGAAACAAATTGGTCGGATATTTGAGAGAAGATCTAGAATGGAGTAAGCATAGGATGTTGCCAGATGTACAATATTCAATTGACGCCGTTTTCATCAGTAAGACATCACACGATTTACAAAGCTTGTTTAAAAAATTATTCCTTTTTTTTTTTTGGAGAGTTGGGAATCAAAATGAATGATGATATAAAAACGTAAAGTAATGAGAAGAGATAGTATACATAGAAAGGATTGAGGATTAATCTTTCAAATATGCAGTAGTATGCCTTCAAGGCCTTTTTTTTTTAGCTGGAATTTTGTAAAATATTAAGTTAAAAAAAAGGCTAGGTATAGTAAGATCTTGCAATCGCACAGATTGAAAGTTTATTTGAAAGTTGTGGCATAGATTTGAAATTTTATAATTTAAAGTTGAGGTTATAGGCAAGTAAGTCTAAATGGTACTACGGACACGAATCGTGCCAAGACGACGATCGGTAAGATTTTGTCATGGAAATATTTCAGATTTGAGATTGAAACTTCAGGAGGAATATTAGGTGTCGGATTGAAGGATAGATTGAGATGTGATACCCTAAAGGAGATTACCGAAGTTCGGTTTGCAGTTAAGATGATGATGATGAAAAGGAGGAGGAGATTTTGAATTTTATAATTTAAAGTTGAGGTTATAGGCAAGTAAGTCTAATGATACTACGGACACGAATCGTGCCAAGACGACGATTGGTAAGATTTTGTCATGGAAATATTTTAGATTTGAGATTGAAACTTCAGGAGGAATATTAGGTGTCGGACTGAAGGATAAATTGAGATGTGATACCCTAAAGGAGATTACCGAAGTTCGGTTTGCAGATAAGAAGATGATGTTGAAAAGGAGGAGGAGATGGCCCGAACATGTTCTTTGCACAGCTTCGGGGAGAGTAGTGCCTTGCAGTGTCACTTTGCTTCGATTTGGAAGACCTAGATGTATGCGGATAAGAGCTATGAGAAGGAAGGCAGAGGTTGGGTGGAGATTTGTAGAAGACAATGCACAGGAAGTACAAGAGTGGTGGAATTGAGCAAGGCCCTTTGTGTGTTTGTGTATATATACTTTTATATATTATATATATATATATATATATATATATCTATATATATATTATATATCTAAGTTATATATATATATATATTATATGTAAATAAATTCTTTTATTAAAACAGGATACGTCTCAGTATAAAAAGGCCCATTGAAATAAACTTGTTTACAATTAAGGACTAGTTTTCGGTGGACTGACTTCCACCCTTATCAAGTAGTCATAAGGGTGGGAGCCAGCCCACCGAAATATAGTCCTTAGTTTTAAACCAGAGTGTTTTAATGTGCCTTTTACATTATGTATGTATATATATATATATATATATATATATATATATATATATATATATATATATATAATTTGTAATATCTTTCATCCTGGCTTTCTCTAACGTTTTCGTATCCAGAATGTTCTTTGGGTGATTTTTTGTTGAATAAATTGTTGCACAACTTCGAGTCCTTATTGACAAACTTGCACTGTCCCCAAGTAGAGCTTGTACTTCCAGTTGCTGTCATGAAAGAGTGGACATCCGGTGTGTTGACATACATAGAAACGTCCCTGTGTACAAAGAGGCTGGAGGGTGGATGTTTGGGTGTGCGGCCGTGTTTTCCAGACATCTCCATCCACTCAGTGACTATGAGCCCCTCCCCATAACGCTCTAGTGACCTCATCTCTGCCACTCCTTCATTAGATTCACTACCATGACGCAACAGAGGGACCCCGCCCAATTCCCTTCTTCATTTCCTCCCCCTTTTGACATCCCCGTACCTCACATGCAGGTTGGCCCTTCACTCCCACTGCTGTTTTCTCCTGGGGTGTCCTTCAAAAGCCGCTTGGCGCATCCCATCCCTCCCTGGGGTTTTGTCTGGTGTGGCTTTCCCTCGGAACATCTAATGACGATGATGAACTAACTGTTCCCGCCCTTGACTCCGTCTGGCTCTTTCTTTTGCGGAGAAGGATAATGAAGCGGCGCCACTGGAAGTTCAAATGAACAGATTGAATTTTGTCCTTCAAGTTAACATCCAGGTCATTTATTGGAACAGAAATGTCGTGAACGTTGACTGATAAAGTCATGTTCCTTACAGACTCATTCAGTACACGTCAGAGCAATTCGGAAAAGAAAATCTGTGGATGTCATTTCGTTATGTCTCCTGTTCAAACAGCATTCGGTTTCGTGGAAGGCTAAATCAATAACATCCTCTGAGAAGAAAGAATGCCTCTCTTCTGTTGGAGAGGAAAGCCTCTCCATCATAGAAGACAATAAGATGTCGACTCTCGAGTTACATTGAAAGGTGGGAGGCGAATAGTGAAGTCGCTGATAAGGATGCAGTGGTCAGATGAAGGGAAGTCGCTAATAAGATTTGATTGTCTTTATCGTTTCCTTTGCATGACATTTGAAGAAAGCGCTGTAGCCTGTAGTCCCGGAAAAAGTTAATTAAGTATATCTTCGTTTTACTTGACTACTTGAGCTGATTAACAGCTCTCCTAGGGCTGGCCCGAAGGATTACCTACATATTTTTACGGGGCTAGGAACCAATTGGTTACTTAGCAACGGGACGTTCAGCTTATTGTGGGATCTGAACTACATCGAGAAATGATTTTCAATCACCAGAAATAACTTTCAATCAACAGAAATAAATTCCTCTGGTTCCTTGTCGGCAAAGGGGAGAATCGAACCCAGACCCTGAGATGGGTAGTCGAGCACGTAACCGACTCGTCCAACGAGGACCTTGTAGTCCTGGAAAATGGAAAGATTCCTGTACAGGGTTTACCTTAATTGCCAAGGAAAAAGTGCAATTCGTTACACATAAAGGAAATGGAGTTGGTTATCTTTTCTTCACTTTGGAATGAAATCTGCTTTATGTCATACATTTAATCATTTTCGTGTCATGATACTTGGAAGATGATGTTGCGACGCCAATATTAGTAATCATAAATCAATCAGTTACCTGGACGGATTTGAATGTAAGCAGTCTAGTGCCCCTCCCCCTGAAAAAAATCATATGATTAGCGTTTTTATTAGGGGCGGGGGTGAGGGGTGGACGGAGGGTGGTTTATTCATAGAAGAACGTGTTATTCACTCGCGCACAGATAAGCCATAGTAGCGAACTCTGCTACGTTCACCGTTGTTGAGGCCTCTGTGGTAATCCGATGCTCTGGATTGGGTTCAAGTTTCTTCCTTCTATCGTTAAGGATTCTGTTCTTGGGCAGCGCAGGAAGCGGTGGTCGTGGTTTTTCGTCTCGCGTTTTCTTTCTTATGCAAACGAGAGTCGGGGTGGGATGAGTGCCGTTAGTGCACCTCGTGCGATGCACTGTAGGCATTGCTGAAGGTTCTTTGCAGCGTCCCTTCGACCCCTAGCTGCAACCCCTTTCGTTTCTTTGACTGTACCTCCTTTCATATTCTTCCATCTTACTTTCCACTTCTCCTAACAATCGATTCACAGTACAACTGCCAGGTCTCACTCCTGTTACACCTTTCAAACCTTTTCACTGTCAATTTCCGTTCCAGCGCTGAATGACCTCACATAACCCAGTGCTTGGTCTTTGGCCTAAATTCTGTATTCAGTTCAATTCAATCAAGAGTCGTCGTTGGGACACATCCAGCTTTATTTATTCCACAACGTCTACGTCAGTGAAAACAACTTGGCACAAAAAATATTCGACTTCCTGATGGAGTTGATGAACCAAAATGAAGAATGCACAGTGTCCCAGAACGAGTGCAATTCTCTCAAGTGGACCTTGTTAGCGGTATTTAACAGTTATGACATCAGTGTTATTTTAACCTTCACATCTGGCTCCTCAATGTTTACCCTCAACTCTGTCGTCTCGGCTCAGACTCTCCACCAGTGTGTGCTTTCTTTCAGCCTCAGAACATTTTGCTGCTTCGTTATATATATACCCATATATATATATACATATATATATATTATTATATATTATAATTATATATATATTATATATATATTAATATATAGATATATATATAATAATAGATATATATAATTATAATATATATATTAATATATATATATTATCACATCTTCAGAACACTTTGTTGCTTGTTTTATATATATATATATATATATATATATATATATATATATATATATATATATATGACATTTTGTGCATGAGCATTATCAATTTATCAGCGGTAATACATAACATGGGCGTTATATATAGTAGTATTGGTGTTCCAAGGCAGTTATAACTAATCCTGATAAGAGGTATTAGTTGAATTTTGCATTGAAATAAGCTCTGAATTCACTTTCTCTGCAAACCTTCGTAGCGTGAGTGTCATAGTCGCAGCTACTTGATGGAGCTGCTCGCGTCTGATGGTCGCCGACATTATTGCCAAGTGACACTGTTTAGCATTTGCCTGATGTCCTAGAGACGTGTGTGCAGGCAAAGTAAGATGTGTGTGCTCTTTCTACTCTCCGGGAAATTGCTTATGTGATCATGAAGCTGCAGGGAAATAAAAGTCATGAACTCGCAGAGTGAAGGGAATTAAAAGTTCCTTTTCTCTCAAAGCTTTTGATGCAATTTTTGCTAGTTTGGAATGTGGTCTTTGTTTTTGGTAAAATAACTTTTTATGATCATATTGTCTTCGCTGAACTGTAAGAGATCTCTCTACTCCCTTGGAACCGCTATGTACCTTTTCGCTGTCATCGTGCCAATTTTTCTTTGCGGCTTTTCGGAGTTACCTGCCTCCTGGTTCTTTGCGAACAAACAAACAAACACTCGTGTATGTATATGTTATATATATATATATATATATATATATATATATATATATATATATATATATATATTATATACACACACATATATATATGTATATATATATATATATAGTATGTATATATTATATATATATATATATATATATATATATATATATATATATATATATATATTAAAGCGCTGAACCTTTCATGAATCGTTCGTTCATCTTGTGGGTAGAAATTCATAAGAACTCTAGTTTTACCTTTCAGTGATTACTTCTGTATGAAATGTCTTGGATCTGAAGTACTTGATAGTTTTGGCCTGATGTTTTTCAAAGTTCAGCGTATTTATTTGATTTCATGATCTTGCAAGTAACTTTTGACAAAAAATTTGTATGTAGTAGCCGTGGTTACACGTTTTCCATATTCACTGTGCCATTATTAAATTACAAATTGTGAATAATTCACCAACTTACTTTTTTAGATGTGTCACGTAACTGAACACCCTATTGCTATAGTAGATTCACATCACCCGTGCATCTGATGTCTAGACCAGTCCCTTACGACGCTCCTGATTGGCTGTTGATAAGCCAATCACAGGGCTGGAAACTGTCTCTCAAGACAGATGTACGGGTGATATGAATCTACCATAGTAGTTGTACTTTTTGACCTCAAAAGCCTTGCCTAAGCATATTGAACCATCACGGTGATCACTATTTAAGAGTTGATGAATTATTCAGTTAATTTATTATATTTCCTCTGGTTCACACTGTTTGCCGTTGAGATAATCGCACCTTTTATTGTTCTAACCTTTTCATTTTTGTTTTCAATTGCTGTTTTGCTAGTGTCACTTATAGCACATAGGACTAGGCGCCAGTGTGTTACAGGCTTGGTTCCTGTCGAGTGGTCTCACAGGCAAGCGATGATTCACTGTGGAATTGCCACCGGTGTCATTTTTTATTGCCACCTGTGTCATTTTTTTCTCTTTTCCTTTACAGGTAAGGACGAGATGGATGTTGTCGATGTGATGCAGCCCCTGGCCTTTGTCTCTTGCACGTTCGTTAGGTGAACTCCCCCAACTTCTGATGCTCGGGACTGAAGTGGCAGCATAGGGGGCTGCTGGCTGTAAGTGCTCCGAATCATGTCAGAATGGAAGTGAACGTGAATGACCTTTCGTTGATTTTTGTTTTCTTTAGATTTTTTCCCTTTGTGTCTCTTATGCCTTGTCAATGGCATATCCAGCTGTTACTATAGTAGATTCACATCAGCCAGTCCATTACGACGCTCTGAACAGCCAGTCAGGAGAGTCGTAAGGGACTGGCCTAGACGTCAAATGCACGGTTGATTTGAATCTACTATAGTTAGTATTTACGTTATGCTGAAGCTTTCATTTTGACATTTTGATGAGAGAGAGAGAGAGAGAGAGAGAGAGCGAGAGAGAGAGAGAGAGAGAGAGAGAGAGAAGAGATTTGCTTGTGTAACTGGTTTGACATAAAGCTCAACTTGCCTAGCTAGACCAAGTATCACTGTAGCAGTCAGACCAGCTGAAGATCGATTGCGCCTATTGCGTGGCAGATCTTATTTTTCTTTCTAACTCGGTACCGATGGGAGTAATTGATACCAGCATAACCCACCAAACGCGAAGCTCTCTCTCTCTCTCTCTCTCTCTCTCTCTCTCTCTCTCTCTCTCTCTCTCTTTGGAATGTACATGATTATTGCTATCCCTTCAGGATGTGTGTGAATAACTGCTGTGCGTCATTGTAGGAGAATGATGGTGGAGGCTAGGATGAACTCGACATGTGGGCAGGACGATGAAGAGCCTGTTTTCTGTAATGTTGAGAGAGAGAGAGAGAGAGAGAGAGAGAGAGAGAGAGAGAGAGAGAGAGAGTCAGCTGGGGGAGGGGAGACTGGTGACCCCATTTCTTTATTAAGTTTATTAAAGGGGACCATCCCACCACCTCCACCACCCACCTACGAATAACAAACTCTCTCTCTCTCTCTCTCTCTCTCTCTCTCTCTCTCTCTCTCTCTCTCTCTCTCTCTCAAGTGGTGGCGGTGCTCTCATCTCACAAGAGGGAACAACTTTCGATTCTTGGGCCGGATGAGGAGCGATATCGATATTTGTCGGTTCCTTGGAATCCAGTATGTCTTCTCTCTTGACCTAAGCCGTACGGGATTGTTAGTCGACCGTTGTGGGTCGTGACTGGGGAGAGGAGAGTAAACACACACACACACACACACACACACACACACACACACACCTGGAGCGTGTTGATAGCTATGTCAAAATATAAACCGTCAAGATGGGAGGCCATTAGTGAGGTCATCCTCATCCTATCAGGCGAATCAGTCATAAAATACCAGAGTGTGAATAAATGGGTGTAGATTTTAGCAGTCTGTGCGCATAGTTTCATTTCCCTGCAGCTGCATCGACCATTTGAGATAGCTGTTTGGAGTAGCAAACCTGTGCCTTGATAAAGTACCTTCGAATGGCATAATGCAATCTGACTCCAATGAAAGTAAATTGCTGACAGTAGAAAGACAAAGAAGCCTTCTAAAACAAGTGTATCTTATGTAGAGTAGTTGATGGGGTTGGGTTGTGGAGGGATTACTTGGAGATGAAATAGTACCACTTTCTGGACGAATCATCCTGACTTGATTGAGTCAGGCCTTTTTAAAAAAGAAATAATAATTCTGGTCAGTTCAACTATCTTTACGTTCATGTTTCAGAATGAGAGCCCAGATTTACGAGCTTCGGACACTTGCGTCTCCACCCGCTGAATCGTGCGGTTGTGTTGCTTCTCCCCAGTGCTCTCTCTCTCTCTCTCTCTCTCTCTCTCTCTCTCTCTCTCTCTCTCTCTCTCTCTCTCTCTCTCTCTCTCTCTCTCTCTCTCTGCTGTGCATTCTAGCACAGGGAATCTTTTGAGAGAGAGAGAAAAAAAACCAAGCCTCGTTTATGAGCATATCCTTTGGGAAGGCTGGCCCTATTCATAGTTGTGTGAAGTAAACAACCAACTGGGGGGAAGAGTGTGGGTGACTAGTGCCTGGTGGGATTTTAAACGATTGTGTGCTTACACAAGTGAACGTCCCATTGTTTCTGAATTTTTCTCCTCTCTTCTCCCGATATCTGTGTAAATCATTCCTCCGAAAGCTGTACTTTTATCCCTGTGGAGTGTCGGATTGTTTTCAACTCGATTTAAATTTTTTTTTTTTTTGATAGTATTGGCATGTACTACCCGCGAAGAAGTCTTTTGGACGATGAATGTTTTCCGAAGTGCAAAAGTGACAGTGTCGCAGAGGCAGCACCAAGCAAAGCAAAGGGTAAAGGGTAATGGGTAGTTGGTCGTCTCTGGCAGAATAATCGATGAACAGTTTGGGGCAGCGTTCGTAGGAGGAGGGAGGAGGCTCTGCCTTTCTTTACTCTGCTTTAATAAGCCGACGTCAATGTTTGATCACGAGAAAATCTGCAGTTTTTTTTATTTTTTTTATTTCATTGGTTATTTTATCAAGTTCATCGAATAATACCTTCCCAGTGGTCGCCTTAGACGTGTGATCAGTCCTTGGCAGTACTGTGACCGGTGTCAAGGCTTTCGCAGTAATGTATGTTGTCCAGTTTGCACCTGCCGAAGCATTGCTCCATCCAGTAACAGTCCAAAATGTCAGAGGTTTCGTTTTGTATTTTAAAGGTGTATATTTTCAATGTTTTAGGTGTACATTATTAAGGTTTAGTTGTATTTTCTAGGTTTTAGTTGTATATTTTAGGTTTTAGTTGTATATTTTAGGTTTTAGTTCTATATTTTAGGTTTTAATTGTATATTTTAGGTTAAAGTTCTATATTTAAAAAGTTTTATGACTATATTTTAAGTGATGTCACGAGCAGGAGTACTGACCAGGGACTGCGATCGGTATTATGAAATTAATCATAGGTTGTTCAGCTTTACATAGTTATATTTTACAATAGTGGGTGTTCATTTATGAAATAAACTTAGGGGAAAATAACGAATGACTTCGATAGCCCCCTCGCGATTTCTTGTACAGTAAAACAATGAGTCACATAATCCGACCTTGTAATAACTCGAATAGCCAGCTTGACTGCTTTGCGAAACCTTTGGATTGAAACGTTAGTTGTTTTGAATGATGACTCAGACTGAACAAGACGAGCTTTTTGGAGGAGGTTATTGTGATAACAGCATATTTCCGAGGATTGGTTGATTGCAAATTATATGGGGTGGCGAGATGGTTGAGGTCATACTTACGAAGATCTTTCCCACCGTTATCCCTACACTAAGGGGTTGGTTACCTGATGCGCCTTTCCTTACAACATCAGGCATGGCTTATTATTTGGCAAACGGGTTTTTACGACCGCATGCCCTTGATGTCATCAACCACAGTTGTTGGCGGTGGGCCTAGCCTTTGACTAAAAAGTCAATCTGCAAGGCAGCAGTTTCCACAGTTTATTGGCGGTGGGCCTAGCCTTTTACTAAAAAGTAAGATTGCAAGGAAGCAGCTGTCCTTTTAGTCGCCTTTTACGAAGGGCAGGACCATCGGGTGTAGTATTCTTACACCCCTACCACAGGGTGGTCATAATTACGTTCAGGTAAAAGTCTCAAGTACTGACGGGAGTGTCAGTCTTGTTAGACCTTGCTGAAATGGAGGCGTGCACGGTCAGTTGTGAGGAGACTTGCTGCACGGCAAAACCGTCGTTGAATTGGAGATAAATAGAACCTGCAGAGTTTGACTCGTTGCCGGAGAGATGTATCCGGTATTAGATTAAAAATAGAATTGAAAGGGAAAGCAGACTGTTCTTCGTAGTGAAGCATTTCTTGTTCCAATTAAATTTAGCTCGGCCGTAATTCCTTGCACGTTTTCAGACAACAAAGATGAATGTCACTCAAGATTTGAAGTATATACGCCATGTTTGGCATTTAGCCGGCTGCACGGTCAAGGAAATAGCAAGACGTTGATATGAATATGAATGAATAAGTAAAAAAACCTAAGGTTAAAGGCAGCCAATTTTTCAATGAATGAAAAATGTTTTATTTTCATACCAAGGGAATTGCCTGATTCGATGTTATATTAAATCGCGTATTTCACAGGACTCCTTCCTGAAGTGTTTTGACCAGTGGTGATTAGTAAAAAGTATTATTAAGGGAGGTGACAAGACAAGAAAGACCTACAGGAAGGTCCATTAATACTATTTTTAATATATGTAAAGCCATTCGTTAATCTTCATATCTTTATTTTATTTATTAGTCACATCTGATCTTATTTATTAATCATTTCGTTCACTAATTCACTAACCATAATTTAATTTATTTACCCTTTATTACGGCGCTGAATGGCCTTCTTGGCCCAGTGCCTGGGCCTTTGGCTTAAATATCATACATCCATCCATACAGGAAGGCCCAGAAGTTGTGAAGAAGGGAGTAGATAATGACCTACCCCTGGAGGACATACAGGCACCGACTTCAAAACGTTTAGTGATAATGGTGGTGATGATGAAGATTGTTATTTGAATAGACCAGAGTTCTATTTCAGTTGGAGTAATGTCTGTGCAGCGCACCTACGTTATTCTTGGTAGTTTGGCGAGAGAAAGGCCAATGAATAACTCATAAGCCTCTTCAATGTGCTATAAACTTCCCAAGTAGTAGGATGAAAGAGGTATACTATTTTTGAATGGCAGCAAGTCGCGCCAGAATCATTTGAGTAAAAGAACGTGCAACTCTACCTTTAGAAATCAGGAAACTTGCTTTTTAAAACTTGGTCATCTTCGGGGATCGTCACTTTTGCTTATCTCGTCGGAGTTCTTTGGTTAATTTTTGATTTGAAAAAATATGTGAAGGCAATTTAATCTTTGTATAGAATTGTGAGATTCACAGGGGTGGTTTGTTGTCTCTAGGTTATTGTAGAAGTGAAAGTGGGAGTTATGAAAAAAGGGGTAAATTTTTGTTCTCCATAACTACTTTGAGAGAACTTGTGACTCATCGTTTCACTTGGGAACGATTAAAATTGAGACTGGCAACCCTTTTCATTCCTTTTTCTGTACCTCCGTTCACACACTTTTTCTTCCATTTTACTTTCCACCCTCTCTAAAACAATTATTGACTCTTGGTGCGATACGAGGTTTTCCTCCTATTACACCTTTTAAACCTTTTTACCGTCAACTTCAATTTCAGCGCTGAATGACCTCATGTGTCCCAGTGCTTGGCCTTTAGCCTAAATCCTATATTCTGTTCTCATTCTAGAGTAGTATAGGCAGAGTAGAGGAATAGGTAGTCGGACAGACCCTCGTCCCCTTGAACCCCGATGGAGGAGGGCTCAGGACTTCCTGCAATGAAGCTCTTCCTCCCCTGGACGGTGTCTCCCTGTACTTCCGGCCCCTCGTGTTGATGACGGCCAACATTACCATAGCCCTAAACCGATGGCATTGGCAAGGGGCGCTCGGAAGATAGGGGAAAGGGCCAATGAGTAGATTTAGACCTTAATATGGCGTTTATTCTAAATTTTTGTCCGTGAGTGTATTTGTGCCGCTATATATGCATACATACATACACAATTAAATTTCGTGATATTAGCGATATAGTGACTGCCCTCCCTGTCTCTATGCTTATCGACAAATGGTTGAATAATTAGCTTTATATAAAGCGTTCGAGTGACCATACTTTCAGTTCCTGCTTGGTTATTCATCTAAAATGTCCGTTTTTCCTAAGTAGCTCACTTTGAGATGAATTGTACTGAGCTCTGATTATTTCACGGATGAAGTATTGTATCATTTCCACTCCCATTATTGCACATTTTTTTTCCAATTTGGTGAGTTTTAAAAATTTGATACTAAACTAGAAGATTTTTACTAGAAGAATTTTTTTATATGCAGTCCATCACAATTTTCAGACTTACAAAAGTCTCCAAGCAGTAAGGAAGTTTAGTCAGACGAAGAGAAGCCAAAGTTGACAGAGCAAGGGGTACATACAAGAAGTTGTAGACCATTAAGTTAAACCTTTGATTTTGGCAGCGATGTTGACACTTCTGCGCTTAATGTAGAGTAACTCTGTGGGAGATGGGGAAAGGAAGAGCTAGTGTGACTGGCTGGTAGTTGTGGTGGTAAATGAGCCCCATCGGCTGTTTTATGCATTATCCATGGACTGCATAATCTCAGGGCTGTAGGTGTTGGAATGGCTGCCCCCCCTGCCCCCCCCCCCCCCCCCCCCTCCCTTCCGTCGGCCTTACACAGTATTTTGCGGCGAAATGGAAACTCTCTTCGAGGAAGGTTTTGTGGTTGGTTCTTTTCTGTTGAAGTTTTGTACTAAAATTGTTAGATTTTAGGTTGTATTTCTGTTCACAGGTAAGTTTTAAATAGCCAAAGCAAGAATTTCTCTCTCTCTCTTCTCTCTCTCTCTCTCTCTCTCTCTCTCTCTCTCTCTCTCTCTCTCTCTCTCTCTCTTTATATATATATATCTATATATATATATATATATATATATATAGTATATATATATATATATAATATATATATATATTATATATATATGGGTATAAGCCACATAGCTCATACCTTTATTTATGGATTTATCACGTTCCTAACTTTCGTGATTCAGTTACACACACACACACACACACACACACATATATATATATATATATATATATATATATATATATATATATATATATATAAATAATACCCTGAATACAATATTTCGTTGTCTTTATCCAGTGGTATGCGGCAGTTATGTTCCTGCGAATACGCATTGGTAGCCTATGACTTAGAATAGAAGCCAGCTGGTTGAGATCTATCCCCCTTAAGCTGTGTTCTCTTGTTTGTGGGATAGTTATGTTAGTGTTCCTTTGTAACTTGCGTACTCATCTTCTATTGACCTACATTGTCCGTCTGTGGGCTTCGATGTTACCACTTACCACCTACTACTACAGGGGTTCCTAACCTGGGGTACATGTACTACCCCAGTTGGTACATTTGCTTTTTTGGGGAGATACATTGGACCTGTATTGTGCAATACATGGTGTAATCTGCTTTGAGATTGCACATGTCGTGGCTTTTTTTTTTTTTCAATTAACTCATTTTAGTAAGCAAAGCTTTTACTGAAGTTGTATCAAGAGTTGGGGCGAATACCGTTTATTTTCCACTACTCTGGAACATCCCGCCGCTGTATTCTGTACCCGTGACGGGTGGCACGGTGACTCTGGCTTGAGTCAGTCCTATTGGGCATCAGAGCAAGTAAAGGTTGTGACTATATCAATATCATTTTCATTGTTTTTCTTTTGCATCCCCAGTTTTTAGTGGTACACAGGAATCTATAGAAATGCTCAAGAAGTACAGAAGAACAAAAAGGCTGGAAACCCCTGGCTTAGTACATCAAGGATTACGTTATTAGAATTAAAATGGTATCTAGATAATTAGATTTGTAAGCTGTTGTGTGTTTTTCTATATATGATTATTTGAGCAGTCTATGTTGAGCAGCTTCTGGTAGACTTAAATTTACCGGACTAGTATATTATCCTTCGGTCTCTTTTTTTCCTGTTTAATTCATATTTTTTCCTTAGTCTAAATGGTTGTCGCTGTAGAGGTACCCATTTAGTACCAGGCACATCACATAGAGCAATTGACTGAAGGTAACTGGATGAAATGTCATTTTGTTTGTTAAGGAACAGCATACTGGATCAAGTCATGTTTTAGAGTATATATCGTATAAAGGTCATGGGGCCAGGAATAGGTACATGCAATGTGAAGGATTATATTTGGGGTTCGAATCTGCCTATTTAAATTATTGTATTTTACCGTAGGCTTATGTTCCGACTGGCTCGCTGTTAAGTATCTTCCATAGCAGTTATATTGAGGTGTTTATGAATTAGATTTCAGAGCCTTTAAATAGAACTCGGCAGTGTGACAAATAGCGTAGGACTTTTTTCGTAAATATTTTGCGAGGGTGTTAAAAGACACCATTTTTCTTCTTGATGCAACGAATTTATTCAGGTTAAGTAAGATGTTTTCGTAGTTTCTTGTGGAGTACCCCCATCCTTTGGAGCTCTAAATGGTGATGACTTCTACCCCACCTACCCCACCTTCTTGCTCAACCGTCTTGGGAAGTCTTGGGCGATGCGGTATATTGCATTATATTGCTCCTCTGTCTCTCCCTCTCTCTTCCCATGTCCCCGTTGGTAGTAAGAGAAGACCTGCAATATTGGTGTGGGTGTTGGATAAGGCCAGTCTCTCAGCTCCAGATGCAGAAAGTACAAATTGGGATAAGTGCTGTATATAGTCGAGTGTTTGAGAGAGGAGAGAGAGAAGAGAGAGAGAGAGAGAGAGAGAGAGAGAGAGAGAGAGGTTGTGTAGGAAGTATAATGGCTGATAAGTTGTAAATGAAAGTCATTTGGTTTCTTGTAAAGGTGCTGTTGGAGATTACGAATGCGTTTAGCATTGGTATTTGCTTTGTAGATGATTTTATGACTTGAAATTCGTTAGGGATGAGTCACGGGTGGTTGAGGTTGTCGTTTAACTTTAGGGGATGCGGGTTGCTGCAATACTCCGCCCTCGCACACACCATGGCCGGAGATGTTGAATGAAAAAAGAGACTCCTCTCCCATTTTTTTTATTTCCACATTTCTTCCTTTTAACTTAATAACTTGATTTCACATTCCATAATGGTACATCTCATGCTGTGAGGAAAGTTAGAGGAAAGCGTTTGAATCTTGGTGGACCATACAGAGATGAGGCGTACAAGACGATTGGGCCGTGAGTGCATGATTCCCTCTTTCTAAACACTTAAACTAGTCAAATCAAGAGTTCTCTTATCATGAAATATAGGTAGTTTGTTGTAACTCAGGTTTAGAGACTATTATTTAACCCTCAATTATTAATATATATATATGATAATTATATATATATTATATTTATATATAGATATATATTTATATATATAAGTTATATATATTATATATATTATTTATATTATATATATATATATTATAATATATAATATATTTTTATATATTATATATATAATGTGTGTGTGTATTTCTAAACTTTCACCGTTCTGCTCCCCAAGTCTCCGTTGGGATTTGACTGATGCTTCAAGTCAGCGTTTTCCCTTCTCTCTCTCTCTCTCTCTCTCTCTCTCTCTCTCTCTCTCCCCGAATATGCATAGAAAGCAACAAAAATAAAGTGCCCTTATGATAGAATTTGGTAAACTTAAATGCTGACCATTTTGACGTGTCATCAAAGGTCTTTTGAGTCATCATACGCGTCGGGGAAATGTTCTTTTCAGGAGCTCTATCAGCATTTGGTAATGTCTGACTATAGTCCAACCAGTCCGTAGTGGCTGCTGAGAGGTGCTTCCACCCACGGTCTAGGGACCGTCCTCCCACCTAGAGAGTATCGTGTCAGAGTAAATATTTTTGTAGTTTTTCCTTGAAGAAACCGGTCTGCTCAGAGATTTGTCCGAAATCCTAAAAGGCCATCATACGGATGGATGAAGCACTCTGGGCAGGAGGGTTTTCTGGATGCTTAATCCCCTTTTGATGGGGACTTTTATTTCACATCTTCACCTTGTCAACAATACAGCGTCTCCACCTCATATATAGCTCTCTCTCTCTCTCGTCTCTCGTCTCTATCTCATCTCTCAGGGGTCGCCTCTTCATCTCTCGTCTCCGTCTCTCCTCAGTCTCTGTTCTCTCTCTCTCTCTCTATATATCATATATATATATCTATATATATATATATAATATATATATATTATATATATATAAATATATCTCTTTCTCTCTCTCTCTCTCTCTCTCTCTCTCTCTCTCTCTCTCTCTCTTCTCTATATATATGTATGATTATATATATATATATATATATATATATATATTTATATATATATTATATATATATCGAGCTACAATAGTCCTTTAATATCTAATTCGCTCTTACCATCGGAATTAATATATTTTCATATAATGCCTTTAATCCGAAGGGGAATTGTAAGGCTTCGCATATATGTATAAATGAATCACAGGTTAATTGTGATATGAACTTCTTATATAGTATATGTATATAAACTTATATATATATAATATAATATATTAAGTATATATATATAATTTATTTATATTATTATATACGAGATATATTATAATAATTCTCGTCGTCTAATATTCCTCTCTCTCTCTCTCCTCTCTCCTCCTCCTCTCTCTGTCGATCTTCTCTGCTTCTTCTCTTTCTCAAGAGACAGAAGGATCTTGTTTCCAGGAAAATCCAGGAAAAGGTGGAAAAAAGGTCTTGCAAAAGAAAAAAATGCGAATGGGAAAGATTTATAGAACTAAAAAGTTAAGTATATGAAAATAAAGATGCAGACAAAAAGATTATACATATTCAAAAAGAAAATGAAAACGGGACATATCGGGAACTTGGAAGAAAAAACCCTAATTCTAAAATATCAAGCCAAAACCCCAAACTTTATTATACTCATATGGCGAAGTAAGATGAATAAAATAGAAGAATAGAAAGTAGGTCCTCTGGAAAGAATTGAAGGGGAGATTAACGAATTGAAAAAAAGGAAAATTTCTTGGCAACATACTCTGGGCAGGAACGATGATTAAGAGAGAATTCACCCCGTAGAATAAGATAATTGAAAGATAAATGAGTATAGAAGTAAGGGGACGAAAATAGGTGGAATTTAGTTTAGACTGACATAGAAATTAATAATGGAAGCTGATTATTGTGGCAGGCAATTAAATTAATGAAATTAAAAAATGGAGCTGCTGGCGAGGGTGGCCGGGATTTATGGAGTCCCTGCTAATTTTTGGTTAAAGAAAGGAAAGTAGCTTCATTCTATCGCAAAGCCATTTACACTTGGCAATATTATTAATTAAGACAAAGTGTAGATAACACAGGCAAGTATATATGGATGAGCACAAACTAGCCAGTATATCACCCCTACTTTGGTTCAAAAGTGGTATCTAAGACTAGAGGCAAGTAATTATAGGCCCTGTTGAAGTCTAACATCCAACATATTATGAAAGTGTATGAAATAGGGTAATGAAGAAAAAATAAGATTATATGAAAGACATTTAATAAAAAAATTTAATTTGTTTAAATTTAATATAGGACAACACGGTTTCGTACCCGGAAAAATAAGAGTACGACAAACCCAACTGTTAGATCCAGCCGTGAAGAACATAGGTTTCAAAAATATGAAAAGCGGAAATGAAAAGCAGATTGTTGGTTTGTTATCCTTAGACTTTCGCCAAAACACGCTTTTGAAAACAAAGTAGACCATAATATTATTAAGCAAAAGAAAAATTAATTAAAAACAAACGAATATCGTAGATAAAGTAGGGAAAGGATGGGTTGGAAAAAGAATTTTTACACAAACGAAAAAGCAGATTAGTTATTGGCAAACGATGAGAAATCGGGATGAAACCAAAGGGTAATATCCGGTTGTGCCCACAAGGTACGGTGCTATGTCTGCAATATTGTTTGTTATTATGATTGAAGACAATATACAGTAAATGTTAAGGATTCGGTAGTGAGTGAAGTTTTGCGCTGAATCGGAACAGCAAGAATAAGTAAGAGGAAAGAGATTACTTTGTGATGAAGATAGGAAAACGACTCTACAAATAAGTCCTTATTAACCTTGAATAAAGTATATTGATTGGGTGGCAGAGGTAAAGTAGGAATGGTGTTGTTTAACTGCTGATAAATTTGAATGCAATAAATTAATTATGGAGAACAGAAAAAGGAATAAAGGCTATTTATATTGTCATAATAAGGGGACCCTAATAAAATGAGACAATTCAAACAAATACAGGAAAGCAGTTAAAGATCCATTGGTGTGCATGAATGAATAGGAAGCTTGTTATGCAATGATATCAAACATAGCCATTCCTGGTGGCAAAATGTAAAGCAAAAATGTGGGAATGTTGTTTACGGGCACGTTCAAAAATAAGGAAAAAAGCTGAATCACATGATTGATTAATTGCTTTATAAAACATAATGTTCGATAGTCCACTTGAAATTGAAGTATTGCAATATGAATATTGGTACCCACACTATTCAAAAGGATATTGCCACAAAATAGAAGGAGTGTACAAAGGTCCCTTTAAACCAGCTAGAACATAGAAAGAAGTTAACAGGACCTATTACTACTGGGAAAAGTACTACGAATCCTTAAAAATTAATATACGTCTAGAAAGGAGAAGAGAACGCTAACATGAATAATTCAGGCATGGAAACAGATAGAAGGAATAACAGAAAATATCATGGAACTAAAAATATCAGAAAAGGAGGCAAGCAGGAGGTAAGATTAATAGTGCCCAAAGATATACCAGGCAAAATAAAGTCAAAGCGATACGCACTGAACATTAATCCCACTACGCCCACCAGCATCGGATAATGGCAGGCGGTCTATTCAATGCGTTGCCAAGCTCATCTGAGGAAATTATTATCATGGAATTGAGCGATAGATGTGTTTAAAGAATGAAGCTCTACAAATATCGTAAACTGCATTCCCAGACCATCCAAAGATTGGAAAGATGCATGTAAAATTTAAACCGGAAGATTGTACTTAGCAACTGCTCTGGTAGACAATTAGAAGGCGCCTCACACTGAGGGACCTGGGGCAACCCGCCGAAAAACCGAGCTTGTTAAGGTTCCTGGTAAGGTAAGGGTCTCTCTCTTCTCTTCTCTCCTCTCTCGTCATCTCTCTCTCTGCTCTATCTTCTCGTATAATATATGATATATATAATATATATATATATATTTTATATTATATATAAAGTATATCGAATAATATAAATAATAGAATATTTATATATATTAAATATATTAATAGTATTTTTATACATATATATAATATTTCTCTCTCTCTCTTCTCTCCTCTCTCCTTCTCTGCTCTCTCTCTCTGCTCTCGTCTCTCTTCTCTCTCGCTCTCTCTATATTATTAATTAATTTATATAGTAGTATATGATAAATAAATATAGTATTAATATATTATTAATATATATAAATAAATACTAGAGTTAGCTAGAGTATTCTTGTCCTTGCTTCTCGTCTCTCATGGGCTGTCGCCATCTCTCTCGTCCCATAAAGGCCTCTACTCTTTCTCGTCTCTCTCTCTCTCTCTCTCTGCGTCATCTCTCTCTCTCTCTCTCTCTATATATATATTTAACTATATTATATATAATATAAATTATATAGAATATATTATATATATATGTATAAATATATAATTAAATTATAATAAGTATAAAATATTATATATATATAAGAGAATATATATAGTATATTATCTCTCTCTCTCTCTCTCTCTCTCTCTCTCTCTCTCTCTCTCTCTCTCTCTCTCTCTATATATATATATATATATATATATATATATATATATATAACACAATTATATATATATGTATTATGTAATATATATCTTATATGTAGTGTATATGTATGCAACTTAGTTGAATGTGACGATGTTGTTGACAAATTGAAGATGTGAAAAGAAACAAAATTGAATAATAATCACTGTATCTCGATTGACAATATGGTACTCTTTTCAAGTATGCAAATGCCAAGCTTTACTTTTGATTGTTGTTAGATGAAACTGGATTATGCAGAGCAGCAGATATGCCTGTGTGGGCGAGGAAACGTTGGCCAAGCGACTGGTTTTCATCGTCGCATTTTAATTTGAATGGGGCGTTTTACGTCAGAGGTTTCGCTCTTGGAGGATAATGTCTATTTCTCATCTCAACTCGTCCGCGTAAGGCATGTGTCCTTAATTGGGATAACGTGAGAAAATGTGGATTTGCGACCACAAGCGTGAAACAACAGAATTAATATCACGAGAACACAGAGAAAAATATGGATTCCCAAATTTTTCTAAGGAGATTAGTAAGTGTACCTTTAGAATTATGTCAAGAGTGCACTGCAGTGCCTGAGCTACTTACTCTTAACTATTCTTGCAGGAAAATATCCGGGAAAATAGACTAAATTTGCTCCTTGTGTAAATTTGTTATGAGTTAATGTTGCGATAAGATTTATCATTATTCAAAGAGGTACGTTTGAGAACATTATATACTGAAAGTGTATTGAAGAGTGTGTGTGTGTGTGAATGTCTTTAATACTCTTTCAAAAGTTGGTGTGCCGTGTATCATCATGGTTATAGGTCTTAAAAACAGGAGATTACAGAATAAAGATATGAGCAAACACATTTTTCAGTTATTCCCTCCGGCATATTGTGACATGATGAAGGTGTAGTAGAGGTCCAGAGTTCTTCAGCGTCAAGTTAGTGCGAGTTACTCGCTTCACAGAGCGGTAATAGTTTGCATGTTCAGCAGTCGAGGTGCCCTGACCTCGACCTGAGATATGCTTTCCGTTTTGCTGCAAAGCTTTGTACAAGTCGCCCAGCCAGGAAGAGGTACAGAGGCTAAGACTTGAGCGTTTGAGAGACTGTCACTTTGAAGTGGTACGCTTCACTCTCATCATGTTCCCTTTAATTCTCAGTTTGCAGTTTTATTTCCTCCCTGTTACGTCTTCATCGATAACTGAAGCCGTAGCCTTTTTGGCCGTTGCCTGGTCTGTTTTTTTGCTTTCGTATGCATATATATTGTGCTGTAAGGAGGTTTACTTTGCAATGTTCATAAACAGTCTTTTTTTGCATGGTCTCTTAGGATGCTTTTTTAATACTCAAGTTTATGTAGACTGGTTGGTTTTCATTAACGTGCTTTGATAGCAATCACAAATCACCGACGCTGAAGAAAGTTTGCTCGAAGTCTGTACTTTGATCAAAAGCGTAACGTGAAGAATTCACACCAACCTATAAATAAATACATCCTGTCATTAGAATCGCGAAAGAATCAAATGCAAGTGACTTAGAAAAGTTGGCCATGTGCCCTCAGACAGAATATGGTCATGCACTGGGAAATTGGGTTGGAAATGATGCTTTGAAGTGGGAGGCAAAAGTGGAACGGTTAGATCAACTTTAATATCCCGCGGAAGCTCTTCTGGGTGAAGAAACTCGCCTCTCTCTCCAAACCCCCAACCCTCCTCTCGTCATCTGAGCACCCCCCCCCCCCTTCGGCTGTAGCAGACGGATGGTGTCGGGGGTTGTGTTAAGTCCCATCGATCGATTATTTCCCCCGCTAGTGCATATGTGCTATATAATGTTTACAGATGTGCTGTTTCAAGAGTTGAGGCGTCATCATCTTTATTAGTCTTATTGCTTTATAGTTTTGAATTTTGTCAAACTTCATCAGGCCCAAGAGATTGTTTAATCCTGCCAAGTATGATTAAGATGAGAACTTTCAGTAGGCATGTTGAATTAATCATATACTTGAAGAGATATGTCTCTCATGGTAATGTCGTTGACCAGATAGATACATGAACACTTGTTTGCATGATATATATTTTAACAAATTTATGTACATACATTATAAATATATATATATACGTGTATATAATATAATCATGTATGCATGCACTGAGGAAATGAGGTGGATTTATGACCGTGTTAGGTCATCTTGATGGGTCAGCTGATGTCAGAAGTCTCTCTCTCTCTCTCTCTCTCTCTCTCTCTCTCTCTCTCTCTCTCTCTCTCTCTCTCTCGCGCGGAAGCGCCTCTGTGTGTGTGTGTGTGTAATGGCAGTTTTGTAGTTATGTACCCGAGGATATCCCGTCACTTATGTCAAAGTTCATGCTCCTTTTATTGTCATGTTCACCGGACATAAGTGAAAGCCTTCGAAATAAATTATGCATTAGTTAAAATGAGTGTATCGTGATGGAATTACTCACATGTAATCGGGTTTATTTATGTATAGAAGGGCAAAATATACATTGTTGTTAGATCAGATGACCGTTAGAAGGCTGAAGGATTGATTATCTGGCGTCTTAACCACCAGCGTTATTGACGCAATGATAAAAACAAAAGATTTAGTAATTGACAGAACATGACGCTGTTTATTAAAGGGCTGTAATATTTCTGCATGTTGAAAATACTGCATGCGAATAGAGAGAAGATTGCGTCTGCTTATCTGGTGATATGATAGCACGAACCTTAAGCTGTTGTAGATTGCTGGTGAAATTAAAGAAATATTTCGTAGAGGGGGTCTTGTATTCTATCGAAGTTTACATTTTAAATGTTTTGAAAATGCTAACTCTTGAATTAGATCGACAGCTTAAACGGTAACGTAGCAATAAGGATTGAGATAAGGTTGGGTAGTTTTAGTTTTCTGAAGAAAAAAAAGCTTCTGCGGTCTTTGTCTGTCCGTCTGCACATTCCCTTCCGCGTTTTTTTTTTTTTTTTTTTTTTTTTTTGTAAACTTAAGAGGGCTGCAAATTGGGATGTTGGTCATCCACCCTCCAATCATCAAACACCTAATTGCAGCTGTCTAGCCACAGTCGGTTTTATTTTAAGGTTAAAGATAGCCATAATGGTGCGTCTAGCAACGATATAGGCTAGGCCACCACCGGGCCTTGGTTAAAGCTTCATGGGCCGCGGCTCACGCAGCATATTACCGAGACCAACGGTGGCTTTGATTATACGATGTACAGATAACTTGATTGCGCCGAAGAAACTTACGCGCATTTTTTTTTACTTGCTTATTTTTGTGTGTTAAAAGGTTAAAATCGGTGGGCGAGTTTTTTCTACAGCTACCCTCTAAATATAGTAATGGCACACACGATCTTCATTTACAACTGAGATGTTTTTAATTTGTTCTTTACTGCAAACCGGCCGAAGAAGAATACATCATCATACATGACATGACCTCAGTGTAGCAGTGAACTTGGAAGCCGTCAGGTCGATCAGCAGAGGAAGTTCGTCGTCATCTGATCAAGAATAAGAAAACGGGACTTGCTGCTGCGTGTCTAAGAAGATCATGGTGTAACCATTGAGTGATAGACGCGTCAACGCTGCCGCAGCTCATGAATATATTGACCAAACCACCTACGAGGAGATATGTCTGGTATAACGTCAGCTGAGATTGTTCAGGAATCGACGACAGAACAAAAGCGGCCAGACCATCTGAGACCAGGAGTCAGACAGACGGTTTATAATTTCCAATGTCTTCGTCATTGCCAGAACACAGAAAAAGTCTGGGCGTTGTTTGCAGGAGTATATACTTGTAGGCAGCCGTTGCCTCGTCCTCCGCAAAACTTGAAATTGGAAGAATTCCTTCGCTTTAGGCTCGCTGAGAAGCAGAAGGTCCTCGAGTTATTTCTATATCTTCCAAACGGAGCGAGGATATCAAATAAACAAGTAAAAGATGCGCCGAAGCTATCTAGTTTTCTGTACAGCGTACGAGTATCATCAGGGTTACCGAAAATAGATCTAGCTTTCGGTGTTCTCGGTATAGTGCTGTATGAGCCGCGGCCTGTGAATTTTTCAGCCACGGCCCGATGGCCGCCTGTCGTGTATCGTTGCCAGACGCACGATTATGGTTACATTTAACCTTAAATAAAATAAAAACTACTGAAGCTAGAGGGTTGCAATTTGGTAAGTTTGATGATTGGTGGGTGGATGATCTTCAAAATACCAATTTGTAGCCCTCTAGCCTCAGTAGTTCAGAAGATCTGAGGGCGGACGGACAAAGTCATCTCAATAGTTTCCTTGTACAGGAAACTAAAAAGGACGATTTGCCGCCATGAAATATTGAGGTGGTCAACCATTGCTCGGGAAGATTGGAGGTTCACTTGTATTATATATATATATATATATATATATATATATATATATATATATATATATATAAATATATATATATATATATATATATATATATTTATATATATATATATATATATATATATAAATATATATATATATATATAGATATATATATATATATATTTATGTTGTTTAACATAGAAGGTATTGTCCTAAGTTTGAGAACGGTTGTGGAAGTAGTAGTTGCGGAATGGGGATGAGATTGCGATCAAGTGTAATGGCGAGGGAGCTTTTCATGCAGTAGAAGCCCGATGTCATTTGACATAAAATGTTGTTCGAGTAAACACAAAGAAAAAACATAACGCAAATTTATTTTCAGCAGTATACGGTGCTCATTACTGGAACACGAATGAAGAGTATATCTACATCGGGTTGTTTTTATAGTTTGAGCCTATTTCTTCTCGAATTCATTTGAATAGCCGAGAGGCCAGAGGGAAGGGAAGGGAGGGCGAGGCTTACCTTATGAGATTCCCCTCTATTTTTTTTCCTCTGCAGTATGTACTGCTGTCTTTTCATGGGACGACAACGGACGAAAATGGCAGAGCCATGGATTTTTTACCATTTTATATCATATATATATATATATATATATATATATATATATATATATATATATATATATTGCACAGGATCTCTTAGTGCATGGAATTTGTATATACATCATTATAGTGGTAGTTGAATCACTGAATAAGTCACCTACCTGCTCTGCATTGTAAACTGTATGTGTGAAGAGGTCGCTAAGGTATTCAGCAATTTTTTTTTCTTTTGCAAGGATTATTTTTCCCAAAGACACAAAGACAGGATGGGAAGGATATTGTGAGGCGAGCCTCCTGAGAGCCCAGAACCACAGGATATAGAGTTAGAACTCGTCCTATCCCGAGACGGTGGTAGGAATGAATGACCTTGAAGTGAGCAGTGACAGTGAGTGGTGTCTCGTAACATTAGAATGTGAAAGCAGTCTGCTCCCATCACAGGAACCTCTGTCGGTGTCAGGGTAGGAATCGTGACCCTAGTAGTCGTTCATTTCGTTTCACGGTAAATAAGTTAGATGGTCAAGAGATTGTGGTTTCATGCCATCGTAGAAGCTGTCACATGTAATGTAGCCTATGAACTGCACCATTCTCACTCATGGACATCGGAAGGGGAACCATGACCAATCTGTAATACTGCACCTATTGCATGTAACGGAACCGGACTCGGTGACTCCTTGAATCTGAACCTTTCTTTTCATTCGAGCAGCGAGACTGAAGCCATTCCATTTTCTTGCGGCAAAAAAAATGTCGTGTAGTCACAGATTGTGATGGATACGTTTATTGACCACAGCGTACAGGATACAATGATAATATAAACATTTACAATACAGGAAACAAATAATAATTTAGCACTAGGAAAGACTGAACATATAAATTACTGCAGTCCTAAGAAAGACTAACATATATATAAATAACTGTAGTCCAACTCCAGTCCTATATTACATTTCAGCACAACACAATAGAAGTTTCAACTATATAAATTCAAGGTTTCATAAAATATTTTACATCATGCACACATTGTTTTATTTTTCTCATTTCCCCTTTGTCTCTTAATAACGACTTCTGGCTTTTATACATACGTATATTATTGTCGAGTAACACTTCTGAAAGTGTTGTATGTAAAATTTACATGGAAAGATTTAGAAAAAAAACATGATTGAAAGAGTTGGGGAATACGTAATGGCTACTTAAGCCCGCGACAAGCTGTGATCCTCGCGTGCAAATTCCCTCAGGTTGGCTGAGTTCATAAACACTCGACATTTTCGTTTCCAGTTTCGAATGGCGGACTTGCATTATGATGGACGGTTGAATTTCATGATTAATTCAGCATGTCATTCGTTGCTAGATTTCATCAGAGACATTTGTTTACGCTACTCCATTATCTGGAAGGCCGTGACATTTACTGTTCAGAGTTCCAGCTTACCAGCAAAGTTTGGGGGTATATATATTATTATGAAATAATCCTCGATGATTACCACAGTAAGACCAGTGTTATAAAAATAAACATTAACAGTAACAAATACAAGAGGTGTAGTGGTCATTTGGTTGTTCTTCATAGAGTGCAAAGCGGACCAATGCATGCTTTATATATATTTATTGATACAGATGTTTATATTTTAACAATTCTATGATATATTTCGTTGTTCATTCAAGCGTTGGTTTTCGCATACCTGGCTCCAAATTATTTAAAACCTTCGGTTTCTGCTATTGTGGCAAATTCGTGTATATTGATATTTCTTGCCTCTCCTCCCCTTCCTAGGTGGAACAAAAACACTTAACGAAAACTTTCTCAACCCTGTGTTTAGTAGATTATCAGACAGAAATCCATTGTTACCAAAATCATTTCGTATATTGTAGGTTATTGTAAAACCAAAGCTGGATATTGTAAGGGGAAAATATCGCCCCAAGTTTCAAATCTTTCGAGCTTGAATGAGAGGAAAACTTCATGTCATGAGGTCCATGTTTCTCACAATACCTGAATCCATTTTAAGATGCCACATCTCTTTAAATTGAAAATGTTTTCATTTACGTGTTAGCTTCTTTTTTCACAAGTCGATCTGGATGTGTGTTTGTGTTCGTGTCTGTAAATGTTGTTGGTGTTCGTGCAAATGGCGAAAAACGAGGCATGAGAGGACTGGAGGGTTTTGTGGAGTGTTCAGTGTCAACATAGTTTCTCTCCCGGAGGTATTTGTGGAGAGTAATCGTACTTGTTTGGCTGTTGGCCCTTAAATGGCGCCTCTGTATTCATCTTGCTGTATGTATAACTGTTTACGTAGTGTGTGTGTGTGTGTGGTGGTGTGTGTGTGGTGTGTGTGTGTGTTGTGTGTGTGTGTGTGTGTGTGAGAGAGAGAGAGAGAGAGAGAGAGAGAGAGAGAGAGAGAGAGAGAGAGAGAGAAAAAAATTTTTTTCCCGATTATTGCTTGTGTTCCCTTTATGTCACTAGTACCATGTCACCTGAGACTACGGAGAACGTCTTGAATCAGTATTTTATGATATCTAGTGTATATAATTTTCTTCATTCTAGAAATGTGCGATTGTGCTTAGTGTGAGCAGATTTTTCCAGCGATTTGGATATTATTTGTTAAAAGAGTTCCGAGATCTTTTATCACCAGCGAGTCTTTCGTGATACTTGAGACCATGGGGTTGCTCGATAGATCCCAGGGAAGCCATAAATGCACGGCTTTGTTAACATACGATAGCTGTCATTTTAGTACAGTGCCTTTCTCATACATCATATGAATTGGTCTCTCTCTCTCTCTCTCTCTCTCTCTCTCTCTCTCTCTCTCTCTCTCTCTCTCTGGTACTTTTACAGTAGTCACACCATGACTAGGTGAGAAATGTCTGATTCAGCTATAGTCTTCTTGAATCACTTATTTCTTTTTCATAATTTTTTCTATTTACGTCTATTTTATTAAATGTCTTTTGTGTTTCATGTTGTTATTAGTGCATGGCGTATTTTATGGAATACTGTGTGTTGTGTATCTGGCATTTCTTTTTCAATGTCTTTTTTTTCATTAAATCCTGTTTATCTACGAAAGTTCAAAGGCAACATTATTTTACAGCTGTTCTGTACTATAGTAGATTCATATCAACCGTGCATTTGACGTCAAGGCCAGTCCCTTACGACGCTCCTGATTGGGTGTTGATAAGCCAATCATAGGGTTGGAAGCTCTCAGTCTCTCGAGAGTGTTCACATAGGCAGGATGTATGTTCCACCTCTCCTGAAAGACGTATCCCTCAGGAAAGGGGGAACATACATCCTGCCCATGTGAACTCTCTCGAGAGACTGAGATTTTCCAGCCCTGTGATTGGCTTATCAACAGCCAATCAGGAGCGTCGTAAGGGACTGGCCTAGACATCAAATGCACGGTTGATGTGAATCTACTATAGTCATATGCATATTAATTTTTCGCTACATATTTGTACTTCCCCCGTGATCTGTGTCCTTTTGTTTATGGACAGACAGACTTTGTCCTTCATGAAATCTTATTCCTTCAGTTTTGCTCTTACAAGACCGCTGGCTGTTCTTATGGTTATTTCCAATAGTCTGACATTTGAAGTATTACATCCTATATCTGTGCCGTCAGCGCACCTCGCGGGGTGCATTGTAGGCATCGCCAAAGGTTCTTTGCAGCGTCCCTTAGGCCACTAGCTGCAACCCCTTTCACTCCATTCATATTATTTTTTTCCATCTTACTACCCACCCTCTCCTAACAACTATTTCATTCACATCTGAGGTTTTCCTCCTGTTACACCTGTCGAACTTATCTAATTTCAATACCTTTACAGCTCAGAATAAATTCATAGGTCCCAGTGCTTGATCTTTAGCCTAAATTCTGTATTCAATCAACTACGTACTCTCAATACCCTTTTCAGCGCTGCTTAACCTCATAGGTCCCAGTGCTTGGCCTTTGGCCCAAACTCTATATTCCATCCTATATCTGTCACTACCAGGATACTTAATACAGCTTATCATTACATTCTGATATGGCCATATTCGTGCTAAAAGTGCTGAAGCGTGAATGAACACCTGTATAGGAAACTTTCACTCACTTCATACACCCAACACAAGGCTCGCAGACCAGGCTTCGAATCCCCCAACACACTTGCACTGCTCTGTTAACCCCTGTCTTGCATGCACCTGCACTACCAGCCTATTCCTTGTTATCACATTTTTCTTCCACTATCTATCTATCTAGATACACACAAACACACATTATATATATATATATATATATATATATATATATATATATAATATATATATATATATGTGTGTGTGTGTGTGTGTGTGTGTGTGTGTGTGTGTGTGTGTGTTTCTCTAGGTTTTCTCTTTCCTTCATATACCACCAAATTATACAAGTTTTCTTAGTTTGTGTCCTCACTCTTTCCACTTAGCAGTGTCTCAAAATAAACTGATCCATCCTTTCACGTATGATAATTTTATTACCGCTTTGGGTTTCCAAGTTATTTACTCATTCAGTTTATTTTATTTTTATTTTTATTTAGGTATTTTTTCGTGGCGTGTGTGTCATACACAGTCCATCTGGGACACCACTTGTTTCAGTCAAATTCACCACTTGACTTCGGTAAAAGAGAGCTAATTCAGCAGTCGTTTGACAGATTTCCACCTTGGCTTCGGTAGGCACTACATATCTCTTACAAACATCTTGCATACACTCCCTGTTGCATTCTTAGCTTCATCTGTTCCGTGAGTCAGCTGGTCTCATTATACCATCACTCATTATATAATCCTGTTTATTATTGTTGTCATTCCAACCTTCAGTTTTTTAATTGCACTTTAATCCTCAACAATCAAAAGCTTTCTCGAGCTTATATAAGGGGTTTCCAGTTCTCTATCACTAAACCATTCCTCTCTTCTATCCTCCATATTGAACAACTGTCAAACTCGTACTTTGATTCCTCTACGGTTGAGGAAAGTAAGGTGGAAGAAAGATTATATAAACCAAGTTACAGAAAAGGAATGCAAAGGGTTGCACTGGGGACGAAGGGACGCTGCATAAATAATTCAATCTACCTTTGTTTATATATATATATATATATATATATATATATATATGTGTGTGTGTGTGTGTGTGTGTGCCCGTATTGCTAAATGAAGTCGGGGTAAAATAGTTTTTCAAATAGGTTATTATTCTCTATACTTACCTCCATTTAACACTCCCGTTCCCCTCTCACTTTCTTCTGGGCTACCTTTTCCATCCTCTTCTCGAGCAATATATGATTTTCTCATGTCATGCAATTACTCATCAATAATCCCCTTCACTATTTCCTCGCCTAAACTCATCTCACCATTTATTCCCTGTCACTAAACTCGTCTACATGCAAATTATATACTAAATAATGACAGTGGCATCCATCCTCCAATTTTGGCGTTCTGTTCATTGAATCCATTGCCTAATTATGTATAATATCCCTGCGGCTTTCACTACTCTTCATAAGCTTTTCTGTGCTTCTTATCAAACTTGCCTGTTCACATTACGTAAATTTCTGATGCTTAAGGCATATCTGAACTTTTCTTGATTAAGAAAAAGTTTCAGGTTGCGTGAAAGTGGTGAACATGTGGCTTTGAAGTTAATTAAGACTGCTTTAAGAAAAAAAAAGAATGGTATTCAAGAAGAAATGAGGAAAAATTGGTCGGGGATAAAGGCTTCGGTGGAACGGGTAAAATATAATCTTTGGTCCACTACTGCGTAAATCATCTTTGCAAGGTATATAAGCTTGTTACCGCTGCAGATGCTGCCACTGCATTTACATCGATCTCGTCCCTTGACAGTGCATCCGTGAATGCTCATGATCTGAAAACACGCAAAAACATATTTTTGTATATTTAAATGTACATACAAACAGCATAATATCTACATTTGCATTCTTCATTCTACTATCCAATGGGCCATTAACTTCTCGCTAGCGATGCCCTTTCTCTCCATGTATATGTGTGTTTGAGAGAGAGAGAGAGAGAGAGAGAGAGAGAGAGAGAGAGAGAGAGAGAGAGAGAGAGGGGGGGGGGGGGTGGGGGAGGCAACACGTGGGTTTTGGAGCTAGTCTTCCTGCAGAAACATAGTCATTAGCAGAGGAGGTGAATATCACCCTGTATTGGTGTAATGGCCATATGAGTGTTTTCACTTGGAATGCTCTTGAATTAGAAATTTTGGGGTGAAAGTTTGCTTTACTGGTTTTCGTTGACTCATGCTCCGGTCAGCTTTAAATCCATACTTGGGACGTTGCCCCATTTTCTTGTTAGATAATGGTGCTGGCAAATAACCAACAGCTCTTTGTAGGCTGCACTCAATAATGATGGTTGTGTCCTGTTATTTATTTTTTGTGTTTGTATCAGATATCAGAGAGAGAATCTCTCTCTCTCTCTCTCTCTCTCTCTCTCTCTCTCTCTCATTTTTATATATAATATTATAATATACGTAATACACACACACGACTGATGAATAAACTTATCTACTTGAACATAGGAACCGAACGGATCGTGAGCATCTAGTAACTTTTTCAGAGACCATTACACAAGTGGCTAAGTAGAGGTTGATGACACGACGTGTGTCCCAGAATAAGTGTGGTTTTGGCTGCCTGTATGCCACCGCCGTCCAGCCAGTCCGTCTAACAGCCGCCAGCGCACACACACACAAACACACACATACACAGACGAGAGCCGCCCCGGTAGAAATGTTGTGGCGTGGCGTCATTGATTTTCCCCTTGCAGTGGTGAGACCAGCTGCTTCTACTGCTGTTGCTGTTGCCGCCTGTGCGACTTAATGCATTCGGAGGCGCCTTCCGTTCGAATTCTGCTTCTACTTTTGGCACTTGGTTTTCCCGGGTCTTCTCTCATCGTCAGTATCTTGACCTTTATCATTTCCATCGGGTTATGACAGAGATGTGGTAGCTGGTAGAAAGAGATGCAGATTCGCCTGGGCCCAGCGCCGCATGCCGTGGAATGTACTGGAAAAGTAAACACACAAATATGGTAATGCCTTTTCCTTGCTGGAGGTGTTTTCACCTTTCCGGGGTTTCTTTCAGCAGTGTTGCTAGCCCCGCGCCCTTTTCTGAACGTTACTTGATGTTGGTACCCATTTATAATAGTGAACTGGTGTGTGATAGGCTAGAGCAGTTCATGTAGTACCAACGAAACGTAATTCAAGCGCTGTACGTAGACCGTGCCGTTCATCAGGATGCCCAGTTGACTGATCGTACCTTCAAGGGGTGAACGGCCGGGTAGTCTCATCCTTACGAATACATATATTATATAATATATATATATATATATATATATATATAATATATATATAAAACTCCAGGTGAAGATGTGTTTTTTTCATTAAGAAATATACGTTTACAATTTTTTTTATTATTGTATAGTATACATCATATTATATTTGCATAAATAAATTTGTAGTGTAATTATGGTATATTCACTAAATTAGAACATACATTGTTCATCTAAATGTGTTTTTAAATTACATACTTTGACTCGTGAATACTTTTTGAACAGAAGTTTTAAATCCTATTTGATTTACAATGAAAGTAGAGACCATTCTTTTTTTTTCTTTTTCTTTTTTATCTAAATGTCACTGCAGGTCAGTACATATAAATCCCAAGTATCTTCCCATCCATTATCCCTGCATCCAAATCAGATATCAGGACCATTGCCGTTTTTTCATCCTTTTTTGAGTCTGCATCAAAATCTAACTTTAAAATCCTTAACCTATTAATTGTTTTCAGTTTTCAGCATTTATTCAGTAAGTCCAAAAGCCAAATCGACAAAATTTTAACTAAGGGACAGAAACATGCAAGCAAGGCCTATAAGAAAAACGGCAAAAAAATCTTAATTTATTCGTATATACTATATGAATAAATTAAGATTTTTTTTTTTTTTTTTTTTTTTATAGACCTTGCTTGCATGTTTCTGTAGTTAACATTTTGTCGACTTGGCTTTTGGACTTCATGAATAAATGTTGCGAGTTGAAACACAAGTAATAGGTTAAGGATTTTAAAGTTAGATTTGATATCGTACTCATGAACTTATCACCTTTGAGAGCATACGAAGATTGTCGTTTTGTGCGAGTGATTAGGAATGAATCTGCGAGATGTATGCTTTGCGGGAATGAAAGTATGCGTAGTGTTTGTCACTGGTGTGTGTCCCGGTGTGCAGGAGCGAGAAAGTTCTTTGTCGCAGTAGGGAAAGGAAGCAATAGCGACTAGACACACAGACAGCGTTCCGCATGAGCGGGGCCAGTCTAGGAGGTTGTCACGTCGGTGTTCGTGGAATGAAGTCTGGTGTTTGCGAAACGACCAAGTTTATCATGCACCTCATGACTTCTCCAAAAGTTCAGGACCCTCAGTTTTGGGGAGAAAATAGTTGGTCATGTTTAATACGGCCACACGCGAGCTCTCTCACTCTTAATAGATGCGTCTTCATTTCCTGTGGCTCTGCTTCCGAGAAATTTTATATTCCCAGCAAGTGATGGCTTTTGTGTTACGGCGCCGATGTACGTACCGTACACGTTGACTGATATTAGCAATACATCATGGCTCCGTAAGTTACGCTCTCACCCAAGGTGTTGCTATGCCTTACGTGCCGGTTTGGAGCTTTGTTCACTCCGTGCCAGAAATAAATCCTTTCGTGTGTGCGTGGAAGTGTTTGTTCTTTTTTTTATGAAGTCGTTTTGATCATGCTTTGGAAGTGATTGAAATTTATTATTATACTTTTAAATACATTAATCTCTCTCTCTCTCATATACTATATATAAATCATATATATATATATATAATAGATATATATATATATATATATATATATATATATATATATATATATATATATATACATACACATCAGAAGAAGATGAAGAAAGACAACGCTGGGTAGAACATTGTTTTTAGGTCAAGGGCAAGGGATATAAGGGTAAATAATATGAAGTGTGTTTATGGTTAAAAGTCGAGATGAGCAAACTGGCTTTCGTTGATTACGAGGAGGCATTTGGCAGCATATGCAGACTAATATTATGAAAGATCTTGCGTCACAATGGCATTCCTGTTGAATATGAGGAAAATTTAATATATCCACAAACAAAATCGATGCGGTTGATATTGGCTTATAGATAGGCCTGTGAACTTTCCGTTGAAAAGTGAGGTGATGCAAGGAAGGGTTTTGTCACCTTCGCCGTTTCCCTCTCGGGGGTTACTTCATGAAAAAGCTGTAGTCGGTGGAGGAAGGGGGTGGGGGTGGGGGCGGGTGGTTAGCTAGGATGGACGACAGAGAGTTGAAAGGTGTCGAAATATGCAAAATTGAAAATCTATTCAGCAAAATGTACATTGATTTTGACTTCAGATTCTTTCTAACCATTAGTAATTGTAAATATTGTATGTATATTTAATTTTGTAATAATTTTTGACACCCTACGTATTATGTAATGACTGTGATATTTTTCTCATAAAAGATAAAATATATGCAGATGACGCTGTTTTAAATCAGCGGGTCACGACATGATTAACAAAGTTTGTTGGGAGAAACTGAAGAATGTACAAAAAGGATTGAAATAGCATCAGATGGAGGGAAGGATTAATGAGATTGAATATTTCGTGGGACAGGATCTTTATAGTATGAATAAGAATGAAAGTGGAAGTTGGAGATGTGTGATTATTGAACGATAAAGCACAAAAAATGCATGATTGGCAGTTTCACAGAAGCCCTTTGTGAAACACGACGTTGGAGGTGATATATATATATATATATATATATATATATATATATATATATATATATATATATATATGTGTGTGTGTGTGTGTGTGTTGTGTGGTGTGTTGTGTGTGTATGTATATATATATATATATATATATATATATATATATATATATATATATATATAAAATATATACATATATATATATATAATTAATAAAAGGAGCCCATCAAAACACCAAAATATATATACACACATACATACATAGTTTTCTGTAATTTTCTTATCTATTGTGAGAGATAGATACCAGATCACTTGAGGGTAGGTAATCCTTGCATCCCTTGCGGAGCTGAGTAGAAATTTACGTAGGGACAACATTTTTCAATTTAATTTTTTTTTTTTTCTGCGGTTTATCGGAATCATAGGCAGTCTTGCACGAATGTTGGGGGGCAACGTCGAAAGAACTCAAAATGTCGTCGTCGACATTTAAAACTTGTTTCTTTTCATTTTAGTGGAGTTCACACCTAGTCGTGTGAGTAAACACACACGAAGAGAGAGAGAGAGAGAGAGAGAGAGAGAGAGAGAGAGAGAGAGAGAGAGAGCGCTTCGTTTTAAGTAATCTTGGACCACAACTATAATAGCTGAGGTTGTGGCGACACACGGTCACCATTTGGCGACCTTGTGCCTCCACCACATCGTGTCATTTCTAAATTTAGGTAAGTACTTTCATTTCTGACGGCGGAGGGCAAAGTTGTCGAATGACCAGTATTTTCAGATGATCAATGCTGACGTGATTTTTGTTGTTGGTGCTGATGTTGACTGGACTCTGAAATTGTGCTTAATCATTCTTTTGGCCATCTCGCGTCAACAACAGTTGGTCTAAGTCAGGGCCGGGTGAGAGAGAGAGAGAGAGAGAGAGAGAGAGAGAGAGAGAGAGAGAGAGAGCTCATGGTGCTTCAGTAGAGACGCCTTCTCTCCGTCATGCAATTTCAGCAGGCGCCTCTTAATGGGACTTGCTGATTACACCAGAACTGCATAGGCTCCTCTGAGCCTGAGGTCCAGATCTCAGACTAAACAAATGCAAGTGGATTGGTTGTTAGTATTACAGTTTTCCTTGTGCTTACACAAACACGCATGTATGTGCAATATATATATATATATATATATATATATATATATATATATATATATATATATATAATATATATATATATATAGAAAACGAATGGTCCTACTCTTGCTTTCGTCATTGTCATCATATTTTTGCTGGCAGTCAACTTGCGTGGTCATCGTTACAGTGTCAAAAGAAGAAAAGAAAAAAACCTATGAATTTGAGGTCCGGACCCTCAGGAATGAGACTGTGGACGAGGGAGTAGAGGAGGCGGGTCTCTGGTTGGGGCGCCTGCTGAAAATGCATGACGGAGGGGAGCTACAGACAGACGTCTCGTCAGGAGGGTCAGGGCCGCCGGTCCTCTGTCGTAGTAATAGCCGATCCTCATTACCGGGTTCATTCCTTTTGCGAAGGGACCCCGTCTGCTGTGAGGCGAACTTGGGTGTGGTAGGACATTGACCAAAATTGATCAGCATCACATGACTGGCGGTTGATGTTATTGAGCGGTTCGTGACAAGAAGTAAAGGAGAAGAGAATACTCCTTGGCAAATTGTGTGAGCGAAGAAATATATATAAACATAGATCGTTTTGATTCTCTGCACTTGTGCCACGTGTCCCTTGTGATAACTCTATCACAGACATGTTTTGTGATAGCTGTTTTTGGTTGCTCCCATTGTGTTGAAGGCTTAGCGATCAGTAAATAGCAGACATTTTTTTTATGGTTGCTTCCATTGTGTTGAAGGCGTAACAATCAGTTGATAGTGTTGGTTCATTTTTCTCCAAAAAAGAACATACTCGTGTTTTGCATCGTTTTTGAATACTGTGTGAGTATACATGTTTTTTTAATCTCTTATCATTGGCTTGCTTCATTAATTAAGTCATGATCTTTATCGCAGATTATCGATTAGTTACCTCTAATTGAGGGTGGCTCTAGAGAATACATAAGATAGCTGTCAGTGCAACTTAGAATTGCATTGCTGACTTCAATGAACGCAAGCTTGGCCTAGGGAAACATGTACAACATAGTAGTCCATTCACAGAAGGGTGAAACCATAGATATGGGTGAAACAGCATCGGCGTCGGAAATCCACACACACACACACCCCCCCCCCCCCCCCCCCCCCCACCCCCACCCCCCCCCACCCCCCCCCACCCCAACCCCCCCACCCCCCCCCCCCCCCGCCTCCCCCCCACCCCCCCCCACCCTGCCCCCACCCCCCCACCCCCACCCCCCACACGCCCCACCCCCACCCCCCCCCCACCCCCCCCCCCCCCCCCCCCCATCCCCCCCCCCCCCCCCCCCCCCCCCCCCCCCCCCCCCCCAACCGCCCCCCTTACCACCCACCCCCCCCCCCCCCCCCCCCACCCCCCCCCCCCCTCCCCCCCCACCCCCCACCCCCCCCCCACACCCCACCCCCCCACCCCCGCCCCCCCCCCCCACCCGCCCCCCCCCCCCCCCTCCCCCCCACCCCCCTTCTTCCCCACCCCCCCCCCCCCCCCCCCCCCCCCCCCACCACCCTCACACCCCCCCCCCCCCCACCTCCTCTGACACCTACATACACGCACACACAGATACTGAATCTCGTTCTGTCTCGAAATATGTTAAATTGACTATATACATTACCTGCTTCCGCTCTTCCATCTAAATTTACCATTCATTACTTCATAATTCTCTCTCTCTCTCTCTCTCTCTCTCTCTCTCTCTCTCTCTCTCTCTCTCTCTCTCTCTCTCTCTGTGCAAACCTTCTCAAAAAGCGCATGCAACTACGTATTTCTGGCAATTGAGTGTTCGGTCCTGAGAAAGCATTTACCTCATGATAAACATTGTGATAGTAGTTCAAGTTGGAGAGAAATGATGAATATGTGAGTGCAGATGTGAGAAAAGTGAGTTCGGCTAAGAAGCAAGTTAATACCCCCCCCCCCCTCTCTCTCTCTCTCTCTCTCTCTCTCTCTCTCTCTCTCTCTCTGTATATATATATATATATATATATATATATATGTGTGTGTGTGTGTGTGTGTATGTATATGTGATGTGTGTGTGTAGTTTTCTTCAAGAAAAATGTTGACTGTTCTGCAGGTAACGATCGGTTTGCATCACACGTATCCCCCTTCCCTCCCTCCACCCCCCGATGTGAATCGCATTGATGCTTTCATATTGGAAATGTACCTGCAGAACAGTGGGCAGTTCAAGCATTAGGTGATAAGTGATTTTTGTGAAGAAATGAATTAGCTCTTGAAATAATAATATTAGAATTCCATTTTTGTTCTTTTGACTCTTAAAATATTTGGCAAGAGGTTCGATTTCCCGATGAGTAATGATAGCAGAAACTGATTTGCATGCCTAATCTCCTATTATGTTTTGTATGTTCATTCTTTAGAAGGAAAACACATCAAATTTTAGAATTCAGTTACAAATTAATTTATCGGATAGAATTCCCAGAGTGATCATGTTAACCAAGATGTACTGATCTGATTTCTCTCTTCCCAGGTTCCGTAGCACTGGCTGTATCAGAGGACCCCTGAGTGGTAAGAGACAATGCAACACTAATTAAACTCTGCTGTTTTCTCATTTTACTTTGATAAAAAGCTTGACTGATTGTGTGGATAATGTGTAGTAGAGCCTCCTGTGTCCGTGCTGAAACTCGTTTTTTGCCTTTTGTTATATCGGGGTGTATTCTGTAGGGGGCCTAATGCTGTCAGTGCACCTCACGTAGTGCAATGTAGGCATTGCCTATGGTTCTTTGCATCGTCCCTTCGACCCATAGCTGCAACCTCTTTTATTGCGTTTTCTGTACTACCATTCATATTCTCTAATATCACACACACACACACACACACACACACACACACACACACACACACACACACACACACACACACACAGGAAAACAACTGGCAGAGGGTCAGTACCTAACGCTTGGAAAGAGGGTTACAAGGTAAACAAAAAGATCAACAATACCAGATCGGTAATTGTCAAAAGGTAAAAATCAAAGAGAGAATCCAGGATCACGCGGTCACAAACTAAAACCATGGATTTAGTGAAAACAGTCATGCAATCAACTGGGCAGTGACCAAAAAAAGATAGCTATTTTAGCAATGCACTGGAAAGAAATATCATTGAGTCCAATTATAAAAGAAAGTAATTGTAATAAGTTGAACATCAGTCAAGGCGTGTATGTTCTTGATCCTGTAATGCCAAAAGAAATATGTAAAATGTTTAAATTTTAAGGATGATAACAGATATGCATGTAGAAAGGATAAACATGTTTGTAAACATTGTACTTGACTCCAGGACACACACACACTCCACACACATATATTATATATGATATATTTACTTGTATACACATATTTTATATGTTTATATATATATATATATCATATATATATATATATATATATATATATATTATTAGTGTACATACTTCATACTTAAATCACTATACCTTTGGGATCAACCATCACCCAAGGTGAATATATAATGAATGCATCTGTCCCATTCTATGTAAAGAGCCTGAACTCTACAGGAGTATGCAAGAGTGCTGTTATTAAATTGATCTCATTTTCATATATATATATATATATATATATATATATATATATATATATATATATATATATATATATGTATATGTGTGTGTTTGTGTATAGTATATAGTATATAGTTTGTGTATATAAACACAGAAACAATGATTAGAATAAAGCTTTGAAAAATGCCACAGAATGAACGATGTTGCATGTTTGCATGTTTCGTGCTCATTGCCCTATGCTAAGTATGTAGATGTTGTTTAGGCTTATTGAAACTGTTATAAGATGCCGAAGTGTTCTTGTGTGTAATATGTGAAAGGGTGTCACCCATTAGGTTCATCAGGATCAATTGATGTTAAATATGTGGGTGCAGTCGTCGTTATGCTACGAGACGAGAGGGGATGGTTGCCGAGCTTGTGGCCACTTGGGCAACCAGGTGTTGCTTCACTTGTCGCTCTCGTGGCTGTCTGTAGTCACCTGGAGTCGGCGCCTGAGCACTCTCGCTTCCTCAAAGTGTAATATAGACAGCGTTGCTTCTAAAAATACGTATGACGCGTTCGTCCTTTTTCCTTGTAAGGCCCTTTATGGCCAGTCGGGGTTTCCTTGTAAGATCCTACAAGGTCATTCAGGTTTTGCTTGTAAGACCCTACAAAGTCAGTCAGGTTTTCCTTGTAAGACCCTACAAAACCAGACTGGTTTTGTTTGTATGACCTTACAAAACCAGACTCGTTTTGCTTGTAAGGCCCTACAAAACCTGTCGGGTTTTCCTTGTAGGACCTTAGAAAGCCAGTCAGGTTTTCCTTGTAAGACTTTAGGAAGCCAGTCAGGTTTTCCTTGTAGGACCTTAGAAAGCCAGTCAGGTTTTCCTCGTAAGACCCTAGAAAGCCAGTCAGGAAGAAAAATCAAGTACGCTCTAACAGGCAGCATTTAGTGTGGATTTTAAACCTTTCCGTTAGGTTCTCTGATACAGTTTGGAGGCTTTTTCTCGTGTCCCTTACCTCAAGGCACATAGTCGCAGCTGCTTCTCTTCCGGGCTCAAGCTGACAACAGTATAAGTAACGCTTTCACACTTTTCATCATTAACAAAAATCCAAAGAGATAGTGTTATAGTAAAGTCACTTTTCAGTACACAATCTTTCTGCTTGGATCGCTATGTTATTAGTGTTTGTGTGTAATATATATATATACATTGGATATTTAGGGCCTTTCTCCCCCAAAACTTATTTCGCAACCATCTGTCTAGCCTTCTCTTTGTCTTCTTCCCTTCTATCTTGACACTTTGGGATTGTTCGCCTTATACCAGAGTGATTATTATCATCCATTCCGTCCACATGACGAGACCATCTCAGAACTGTTCCTTCTTCTCACCTAAACTGCATAGTGGTCCTTTTGCCCCAGTGCTTGGCTTTTGAGTCCAAGTCATAGTACCCAATCCAACCGAATCCTTTTATCTACACTATATGTTCTCAATGATTCAACATATCATACGGAAACCGGTGACTATAGTTTATCTTATGAGATTTTGTCCATTTTTACCGGTCTTGATTCAACAATCCCTTCTAATATTCCCACCTTGGTTTCCTTAGACAATTCAAATCTTCTCCTTCCTCTTTTGCAGACATCTATACCTTTCTTGCTTTACTTACTGTGTGACTTTTTTTTCTTCCTTTTTTTCCCCGAATGTTGGTATGAATCAACCGTTGCCATTAGTCCGGTATCCGTATTAACATCCGTTGCTCCATTTTTCGGGTGTCCATTTACCCTCATAACTAGACTCCTGCTCATTTGACACCCAGCTATCTCTTCTCGCGAACAGTGTCAAACACTCGAAAGTAGTTTCTGCTATTTCTCTTGTCCGCGGTTACCACTGTCCCATCTGCATATTTCTCTTTTCTCCAGTTACCACTGTCCCATCTGCTGCAAACAGCAACCATCCCGAAATGTTTATGGTGTAGATAAATGTCAGAATAGAAACATCAGGGAAGGAAGGAAGATAGGAAAAGGCAAGAATATAGAATTACCCATGTCAAAGAACACTGTAGATAAAGTAGCGTAAAGGAAATGAGATAAGATGTCAGTGAAAATAAATGGTTGAATACCGAATTTAGGATGAGGTAATGGGTGAAAGCCTTCTACATGGAAATTTCCCAACCACATGCATTTGTTAAATCTTACCAGCTATTTACTCACATGGGACTAAAAGAGAAAGTATAAAAGCAGGGGCAGTATAAACTACACCTTATTAGAAAAAAAAAAAGTCAGGGCATTATGTTCTCATCTTAATGCCCTAATTCATATGGCCATATATAGTGACACAAGGAATTCTACAATCTGGAAATCCTCCCCCCACAAAAAAAATAATACACACACACACATACATATATATATATATATATATATATATATATATATATATATATATACACACACACACACACACACACACACTTACTATACTATAATGGGCGTTATGTCTGTCCGTCCGTTTGTCATTCAGTCACGGCCAAACGGCTGGTCCGATGAACATGAAACTTGGCAGGATTATAGTGAGGACCCTTAAGATAGTTTATAATGGAGTTTTATCCTACCCCCCCCCCCCTCCTAAGAGGGGGGGGGTGAGAAAAGGATTCCCAGAAACGGGGCTGGTTAATCTACGACTTTACCATACTAGTTATAAAAACACTAGCGAGTAACATATATGAAGCAGCAGATGAATATGCATTTAGTAAGGATTGGTAAATTGCTAGTATATGTAATGTGTGTATACACACGCGTGGATTTTTGTTACTTATTAATTCGTGACTTTTTTTACATTCACAAATATTAACCCACAAACATTATTTAGTTTCCAATTCACTGTAACTATAGCTGGTTCACTTAAGGTGGATTCTCGAGTGAGGCCGACGCTTACGAGACGTTTGTTTGGCGGCCGCTGATTGGCTGGTGCCAGGAGGAAGGCCGCTCCCAGCCAATTAGCGGCCGTCAAACAAACGTCTCGCAGGCATAGGGCTCATCCAAGAATCTACCTTAAATGAACCAGCTATAGTTGGCTAGTTAAAATTTGTTAGTGCTGTATCACTGGGTAGATTCGAACCAATGCCTATACTACTCTTCTTTTTTTCCATCTGTCCACCAGCGTGTGGTGTTTGCGTATGGTAACACATCGTCCTGGGCTTTACATAGTTACATTCTGCTTACATTCAACAATAATAATAACCTTATTTCGAATATTAACGGTGTAATTCGCATACTGTAAGTTATTAAAACACTTTTCAGTTGCAAATGTACACCCAGATATATATCCTTTTATTTACCTAAAATTACACATTGCTTAACTATTTAAAGCCCGGGACGCAGTGTTACCATGTGAAAACACCACAGGCGGATGGACAGATGGAAAAAAACAGAGTATAGTATAGAAACAGTGATCAACAGTGACCCTTTGGGGTTAAGCTATTCCCGAGGTATAGCATGAATTGGATATCATACATTATTTGGGGTTTAATATTTGCGTGTATGCAATCACACTTGAAATTGGAAAAGGGTTGTAAATCCTGACCAGTTTCCAAACTGGTCAAGATTTACAACACCTCTTTCATATTTCCTGTCCAAATAATTGTAGTGATATTCATATATATATATATATATATATATATATATATATATATATATATATATATATATATATATATATATATATATATATATATATATATATATATATATATAATATTGTGTGTGTGTGTGTGTGTAAATATAGTTAATGGTTGCTCGATTTGCTTAGCTACGGTATTGACGTTCTGCCAAGGCATCGAGTGCTAGCATGGCCTTAACTATACTGCCTCCAGTCGAAAATCCTTACCCTAGTCTTCATGTCAAGCATGGCACTCCTTTTCCCCTTACAGAAAGTGTCCATGTTGCGATCTTGGTCACGTATTTTTTTTTTTTTATTGGCACCTGTTGTAAGCATCCTAAAAATCGTCGCTTTTCTTGCAGCTTTGTTTTGTTGTTTTATTTTTTAAATTATATTTTGCGTTGATAGTCTAACGCGATAGCCTCTCAATCTTATGATTGATTGTATGGTGTGTAAAAAGGATCTTTGTTTTTGCAGTATAGCTACCAATTTTTGCTAGAAAAACCCGTAGACTTATTTACGTAAGCATTTGGTAAAAGACAATATTATCTGCGGGCTGCTCTATGAGCAAGAGCCCGTGCTGGCATAAGGCTAGCTTAATCTCCAACAATAAGACAATATTAGACATACGCTTTTCGTTTCTGTTTTGTTCTGCAGACATTTTGAAATGCGTTTCAAAGAGAGAGAGAGAGAGAGAGAGAGAGATTTTTTTTTACAATGGTGATGTCAGCGGCGGTTGATGTATGAATGCAATGTTAATGGCGATGGTTCCGTATCCTCTAGAATCTAGATCATCGTGGTCGAAGAAATGTTCGTCTAACTCTAAACGCTTTTTGGTTATCAGGGCGTGGCAGAGTGAAGGTTTTCCCACCCTTCGTACTCCTTTGCACTGCCCTCCCTCCCTCCCGTGGCCTCGCCTCGTTTGGAAAAGGGGATGATAATGCAAGGGAGAGGAATCTAAGTAGGCTCGTGTCCCTCATGCACCGACCCACTGGCTCGCCTCCTTCCCTCCCTTATCGGGAATAGATGGGTGGGTGGCGTCACTTCCGTGAGTGAAGGTGGCGGGGGCAGTGGTTGAAAATCAAAGCAGTTGAAGACGAACTCTAAGGAAGGGGATGGAATGGAATGGAAATGGGCGAGCGTGAGTGTCCGCAGTTCATCTCTTGGTATTTGTATCTTCTTCGTTGTTCACCTCCAGATGCAACTGTCATTCTTCTTCGTTTCTGAAGATGATCGTCATTGGGAGTGACATAGTTATTCCCGATGTATTAAGAAGACTCTCGTTCGATTTGACCTTTCCAAAATGTTTGTTGCCTTTTCGGTGAACAAGTCTTTCACAATGAGTTACCAAAGCCAACGTGATTATTATTATTATTAATTATTATTATTATTATTATTATTATTATTATTATTTGTTGATTAAGGGACAAGGAGGACCTTTTTGCGTTTGGAGATGAATTCGTAACCTGATTTCAGGTTGCTGCGTGAAGAAAAGTTCAACTTGTATTTTCACGCCATAGATTTTGTTCCATGTAAAAGCTCACGGCCATGCATCCACGCCTGGCGAAGGTTGTGTTCTCTCAGCCTGTTTGAGTTCATCTGGATTCGATTGAATAACCGGAGTAGGTGGACGAAGAATGTTCTCACAGGAGCCGACGTTGGCGGTTGGTTGGATTTTCTTTAAAAGATCGTGGTTATGTAGCAGCCTGCATTAACTGAATGGTTTTCAATAAAACTTTACAGTGTCTGCATCTTCATACGGTACGGAACCTAAACCTAAAAGACCCATTTTGTTGCAACATCCCGTGTTGGACCCAGAAATAAAAGCTTGAGGTTGCAACTTGGCGTTCTACTGTACAAAGGCGAACTCCCCTTATGTGCTTTTCCTTGAGAAGCCAAAGACTCATGAGCCTCTAGACTACCCTATTTTTTTAATGGTCTGAGATGTTTCCCATCTTCTATCTCAGAATGGTAATCGAGAATCATTAGGCATATGCTGCTGTTTATGTGTAGGCGCGCGAACAGAGCAATTGATTTTTTTGTTCACGACTCTCTTGTCCAGTTATTGACGCTGCCAGTACAAAGCACGTATTTGTAGTATGATACATCCTTCGCTTTAATCTTGGAAGTGTTGTTGTGAATCTCTGTAAATTCATGAAGCACTCTAAAGTCCGAACACGAAGTCATGTGCTGCCATATCCATCCTGGTAGTGTTACACCAAGGTCTAACTAAAGACCTTGCGTTACACAGTACTGTGCTCAGTGATTCAATTAATAAAGAGTGTAACTTCAGTAGCTGGTAATTGGTTGAATCTCTCTCTCTCTCTCTCTCTCTCTCTCTCTCTCTCTCTCTCTCTCTCTCTCTCTCTCTCCTATATAGGCGTGCAATTCCTCAACATTTATCGGAGTAGTTCTAATTTTTTATTGATATTAATTTTTTCAAGTTATGCTCGTTGATGTACAGCCTCGATATGCATTATTTGAATATATAATACTTGAGCGATGTCTCTCAAACCTTGGCAGTTGAAAAGCCAGAAGTGGGATTTGAGTTCAGCTGTCCTTGATCACTCAACTGCAGATAAGAGACATCATAATGGGAACGATTTTGGTGATGCTGGATGGACTGAGAGAGAGAGAGAGAGAGAGAGAGAGAGAGAGAGAGAGAGAGAGAGAGAGAGAGAGAGAGATGGATGCAGGCCTGGGTGTGGGGCCCGGGCTTTTGTTCAAGTGGATCTGAATATAGGCAGACGATAGAGCCATGTGGGAGAAGGGTCGTGATCCTTTAGGTAAAAATCCACTTGAAATTCTCTCTCTCTCTCTCTCTCTCTCTCTCTCTCTCTCTCTCTCTCTCTCTCTCTCTCTCTCTCTCTCTCTCCTAGTTGGATCGAACACTCAGGTGCAGTGGATTTAACAGCTCAATGTTGAATATTTCCAGATATTCATGCATTTACATTTTTGGATGAAAAAGACAAGATTGTAAAAACGTATATTGAGAAAAATTGACAATGACTGGGGAAGGGAGATGAGTGATTCTACAGGCCAGAAAGGATGTGGAAAATGAAATAGAAATTCAGCATTGGTAATATTCGTTACAGAGTCAAATGATCAACTGGGCATTAAATTAAGAAGTTCCTGACTCTGTGGACTTGTGGTAGTTCAAGTCCTGTGATTCGGCAACAGGCCAAATATTATAGTAAAGAAATCAGCCTTTGTAAAAATAGTGTGTGTATAGGTTATGTACTTATATGTTAATAGACGTGTTATGAAAGTCGAAAGATTTAATTTTGAATCAAAACCTAAGGTCCAGGTTCGAATCCTGGACGGGACGGAAGGACTTGCCAATTATAATCTCCTTTGGATGTAAGGATAGATTATGTATATATATATATATTATATATATATATATATATATATATATATATATTATATATATATATATATATATATAATTTACAAATAACAAACCACAAACATCACTTCTTATTGAATTCACGATTCCTTGATAGTAACTTATACCCAAGGGGAATTGCAATTAAAATTACCACAGTGCCCCCTAAACATCTCAATTTCTTCGCACTTTTTGGATATGCATGTCACAACAAAGCATCAGACTAAATGAAAGAATATGAGGAAATTCTGACCAGGGCTTGTAGGGGGTTGGGGGGGGGGGGGACTGGGGCGGTAACAGTGACCTCTCTCTGATACTCCATTTGGATCTTAAGTTTTTAGTGACAAGCGTATCAAATAATGTGGAGAAATCGTGAAGTAGAGAACACATTTTAGGAATTGCAGTTACATGTGTATATACTGTATGTATATACGTATGTACATATCACTATATCTGAACCAAATGCCGGGTTCGAATCCTGGATTGGTCAGAAGCATTTATTACAATTTCCCTTGGGTGCAAGTTATCCTTAAGGTATAATGAAATCATTGTCAAGTGATAATTTTGGTTTGATATTTGTGAAAATGTATTGTATATATATATTTTATAGATTTGATATGTATATATATAATGCATAAATATCACCTTTTATAGTAGGCATTTGGCTGATTGAGGAAAGGTGTATCACAATTGCATTTACTTATGTATTTGGGAAAAAATTTTACTCGTAGATTGCGTATACATACATAAATACATGAGTGTGTACATATATTATGAATATAAATATGTATATAGTTTATATATATATATATGTGTATATATAGATGTATATATATATATATATATATAGATAGTATATATATATATATATATATATATATGTGTGTGTGATACAAACAAGAGCTAATTAATTCTTGAGAAGAGGAACAGGTGCCCAGAATTAATTCTAATACTGGATAAATCAGCGATGGGTAGAGGACATTAGTATGGATTATTGAGATTATTTATTTTCTCTCTTAAATCTCCCTCGAACATCTTGTGCAAAGTAGGGGGTCAAGCGTATTTAGAGCTGAGCATGAATTAATATTATTATTATTAGACTAATTGGTTGTGATTTCTCGCTTGGATGCGCACACAAATGAGCCATATTATTTTGAAGATTTCTAACATTAGTTATGCTGATGTATTTGAACTCTAAAAGATGAATTACGTGTCATACTTCGAGTTATGTAAACAATATTACTACTTGGATAGGACAGTTCCATATAAGCGTGATGTTGACAGTGTTGTTCTGTAAGAAATTGTACGTATGAATTATATATTTTCAACATTCATTTGAGGGACTCAAATCCAATGAAATAAGGGTAACAACAAGGGCATTCTCTTCTCAGCTTTATCGTAGCAAGTCTCGTAAGCATGAGCTGGGTAAACGCAAGGCTCTGCCGCATTGTAATATACTAAAGTTTCCTTATCTAGGATTACAGGACTGCTGACACGTAATGCTGGTGCGGGAACATTATTGAGCACAGCAAGGTACCTCCAGATTTACCCAGATGGGGTTAATGGGAGCCTTTCTAAAAATAAGCATGAGAGAGAGAGAGAGAGAGAGAGAGAGAGAGAGAGAGAGAGAGAGTTTCCATCGGTATGTGCCTTTGCCTGCCTGGCCTCCACGACTGGTACCAAAAGGTGCTGTCCTGGGATTCTCTCTCGGCCAGAATCGCTTTTTGCTGTACACAGGCATTTTTCTCCATGCACATGGCAGCTGAATAGAAGACGTTTTATCTTTCTCTCTCAAGTATGTTTATCCATTTCGTGTTTATATTTATGTTTAAGTCCGAACGTTATGCTTTTAAGACTGTCACCACCTTTCTTAATTTTGGTCACAACACTGTAGTCTACATGTTTTGCAACAGTCATTAACGAAGATAGTATTGTGAATCATTATTCCATTTTGCTCATTGAAATGATGTTGCTGGGCAGTAGTAGGGAGCGCAGTGGCTTGTCATTCGACAGGCTGCTAGTCTGGAGACAATCCAGAAGGCAAAGGTGGGCAAAATTTTAAGTGACTGTGTGTGTAGGACAGGCTTCTCCATTTCTTCCGGTGCTATCAAACTTTGGCCGCAAGATGGCCAACAGGAGTGACTTCATTGTAGCCGTCGGCGGTGGCAATTCTTTTAGGAACTATAAGCGAGAAGAGGCGGAGATGCTAGAACATGTTGCCGTGACACCTCGACGCTCTGTTTCGGCATCTTTATTCGGTTACCAACTTTGTTCTTTTTTTAGTATGTTGAATAGTTTTACTAGCACAGTATATAATCTTGGTGTTTTGAGGGCAAGAACTACACAACGAATCGTACTGTGTACATGAAAAAAGTGCCTTTAAATAAGTGACATTTCTACCCACGAATGCTAGCGTTTAAAAAGACTAACCTTTGGTATTCTTGATGTTTTTATGCCAAATGAAACACTGTTGCTCTCCAGGAATGATCATTTGATATTCATTTAAGAAGAACTTGATACAAGAGCGGGGAACAAGTATTCATTTCAACCTCCCAGCGGAGAGAGACGTGAATACATTCCTCGGCAGTCATTTGATATCTTCATAGTAGTTAGCAAAGGGCTTGGGGAATATGAAGTGTTTACAGAACAGTGATGGTTGTACCCGAGCGTTTTGTCTTCTTGGGGTTGAGCAGCTTTCCATTGCGATGCAGAGAGATGGGGACCTCAAGTGAGGGCGGACATTGCTGAGAGTATGAATAAGCAGCGAGCAGAGACAGGAGGAGGAGGAGGGGGAGGAGGGGCTCTAGCCTTGCGATAACATATCTAAATATAGTATTGTGTGCATATGCAGTACGTAGTGGACTTGCTGGGTAACTTAACGAGCTTTTTCTTCGAACAAATCTCATTTTTTGTTGTTGCTGTTGTTATAAAAATTGCAGTTGGTATATTTGAAGTTTAACCGTTTTCTTTTCTCATTTGCAGGGTCTGTTAAGCCGGGAAGATGACGACAGACATCAGCGTAGGAGTCCGCTGGGACCCCATCAAGCAGGAGGAGGTCATCGAGGATTTCGATTACGATGGTGGAAATTCTTCTTCGAGGCTTTTTGAAAGGTCCAGAATCAAAGCCTTGGCAGGTCAGTCTTTCTCATAGCCTTTCAGCGTGACTTTTCACTGTGCGGTGGGTTCGCTTGTGAAATGACTTGGTCCACTTACATTCTCTTTATCCTGTTGTTGAAGTAGTTTTTGTAACTACACGTTATTTTGTGTTAGTGTATTGTCCAGCTTTTTTCCTTCACGAAAGGTGAGCAGTAGCCTAGAAGAGAAGCCTTGGTTTTTTTCCATCGGTCCACCCGACTGTGGTGTTTGCGCATGGTAGCACTGTGTCCCAGGTTTTAAATAGTTACGCTGTGTAAGTTTTAGGTAAATAAAAGGATATCTGGGTGTGCATTTGCAATTGAAAAGTGTTTTAATAATTTACTGTATGCGAATTACACCGTCAATATTCGAAATAGGATATTGTTATCATTATTGAATGTAACTATTTAAAGTCTGGGACGCAGAGTTACCATGCGTAAGCACCACAGGCGGGTGGGCAGATGGAAAACAAACCGAGTGTAGTAAACCCATTTTCTTTTTCACGAGTCACTTTGAACATGGTGTCATTATCGTTTTTCTCTCAAGCAGATGACTAGACTGGAATGCTGTTGTCGGAAAGGTCTAGGATACATTTAACAAAAGTCACAGTAGGGAAAACAAAAAACAGTCACTGTTTTCTGAAAAATAAACCGTTTTTTTATACCTTCAGCGTGAATGGCTCATGTTAAATTTATGCTATACTCTTAATGGAAGAATTGATACATTTTTTACTTTTATATGTTAAAATTTTGTCGTTATAATACTTGAAGCGTGACGAAAAGTTTTGGATCTTTCCCTCGGAAGATGTCAACAATTTCCCGGCATTTCTGCCTCAAAGGAGCTATACTTCTCCAGTGGGCGGCTCTGGAGTGGAGGGAGGGAAGGAGTTTTTCATTCATTTCTTATAAAAGGGTACGAAAAGGGGCTAATGAGTCCCAGGATTTCCTCTCCATCAGTGTGTTTTAAGAGGTTAATCATGACTCCGGATGTGCCTTAATTATATGAAAAGGTATTGAAATTTTGTCTTCACAATCAGTGTGGTGAATGTGAATGACAGCAGTTGATGCAGAGTAATAATACAGTAAGAAGGCATCAAGATGCGACAGTTCTTTGATAGCAGATATTGATTTGATTAGTTTGTACACAGAAATTGGAACGTATGATTTTCCCGTGGGGCATATAGTGGGGAACCTTGTTTGTTAAAACGGTTTGTCAAATTCTTCAATGGAAATGATTGTGAATGACTGAAGGTAATCTTGGCCTTTCCGCTCGCCAGCAGTATACACAGATATTGTCTTATCATTGAGTGATTGATAAGTGTTGAGTCATTTGTCTGATAGGAGTTGATCAAGTTGCCGGTTTGTTTTTATTTTTTTTCTATTTGTATATGGAAATTGACCATTTATACGTGGAAAAGAAGCATCATATCCCGTTCATATGTGTGGCTGCATGCAGGATGCATATCCGAATTAAACTACAGCTGTGTAGCAACCAAAATGACAGAAAGGCTAATCAGGTTTTTTTTTTTATGTAGTTTAGTCCGTTTCGTGTAGTGCAGTGCACACTCCATCGCTAGTTATTTTGAGCCTACGCATAGTAGAGAGAGTTTTAAAAGAGTGACGTAGCTCCAGTTATCATTTACAGAGCATCCTGTCCTTAGTATATCAGAGTTGGTTGTGTTGTTAGTGCTAACTCTTAGCCCTGATGTGGTGATCTAACCCTGAGTGAGAATTGGGAAACAAGACCAGTCGCGGCAGTGCTTTCGTGATGGAGTGTGGCCTTGTAAAACCGGACTCACCTTCCGAGGAATCTAGTATTTTAAGTGACAGTAGGCCTAGCAGTAGCTGTAGTCTTGGCGACGTCGATGCAGATAGTAGCCGAAACGGACATACCAACGAAAGTGGACGCCAATCGCAAAATGATCCTCAGGGTAAAACCTCTAACAGTGTACTGGAGTTTTCGACACATGAGCTCCGACCCTTGCGAATGACTGCAGTATCTCCGGAGGAACTCGCTTCCGACCAAGAACACCAAAAAGTCGATAACAGTTCAGAAATGCATCATTCGAACCATTCAGAGGAACTGCAAGTGGATAATGTCGACCGTGCATTTAACGGATCAACAGACACTCCCTCATTGCTACAGGAAATTGTTCAGTTGCGACCTGTAAAGACTCCAGAAGCGGTATACGGAGAAGAGAAAGAAAGTTCCACTGAATTTGACAGTTCCGATGATGCTTTTAATATTATGGATACCATTCTGGATGACGATGGCTCCTTGGAACGAATCAGGTCTGAAAAGCTCTCGTCTTTATCCACCGACAGGCCTAAAGGGGACC